>NC_091321.1:25690771-25738271 GCF_038502225.1 Cherax quadricarinatus
CACCGATGCGGATGGTCTGTGGGTCGAGGCGTGTGCCAAGGCTGGAGTTGGGAACAGCCAACAGAAAGTCCCCAGCATGAGGGGCTCTCACTGCCAGCAGGCGGGCTCTATCCTTCCCTGACACACTCTGAAGCATCGTTGAGGCTATATTTTCCACTATTGGACCATCCCAGTGCGATTGTTTGTAGTTGTTGGGGGGAGCAGGTCTGGTTTCTGAGCCCGTTAGATTATCCCAGATCATTGCTCCGTCAATGAATTTTTGGTCCTGGGCTCCAATCTTGTCCCTAAGATGTTCAGGGAGAATCGCTGCTACAATCATCTATGAGATTATTCATTTTGGTAATCATTTTCTTTCAAATTTACTATTGCATTTATTTTTATTTCCTTTAAGGGGCAACTTTTTATCATTAACAAATGCATCACATGACTTAAAGAATCTTTGAGGGCAATTGGGAACATTTTATTTTAACAAAGAGTTATATACCATCCCGTTACTAATAATAATATCATCGGTGTAAAACCAGAAGATTTTTCTAGGTTAGTTAAGATTTCTAAGGTTCTTGAGAAAATCTATTAATTTTTACATTAACGTAAACGAAAAAAAATACATCTATAAATTTATGAGAAAATTTTAGAAAGGACTAAATTTTAAATAAGTTATAGGCAAATTGATGAGTTTTACTTATTTGGAATAACATTATATATATATATATATATATATATATATATATATATATATATATATATATATATATATATATATATATATATATATATACATATATATATATATATATACATATATATATATATATATATATATATATATATATATATATACATATATATATATATATATATATATATACATATATATATATATATATATATATATATATATATATATATATATACATACATATATATATATATATATATATATATATATATATATATATATATATATATACATATATATATATATATATATATATATATATATATATATTATATATATATACATATATACATATATATATATATATATATATATATATATATATATATATATATATATATATATATATATATATATATATATATATATATGCAAAACAACCACTCTGAAAGAATAGAGAAATTCCAAGCGCTTTCGTGACTATTCACATTATCAAGGAACTATGAAAGTGAAGCATCCAGGGAAGCTATATAAGGGGTCGGCCAGCACCTCACTATCAGATCCCACAACGGTTAAACACGTGACGCGCGGCGAGCCAACTTGGATAGGTCCTTTGCAAAACTCACCCCCTAGCTATTTATTTGTCCAGTGTATTATTAAATTCTACCCAAATTCTATTAATTATAAATGGATCTAATTTATATAAACCAAAGGAAATATTCATATTATTGTCAAAACTGCTTTTTATGAAACAAGATTCAATTATATTCCTGTCGACCATGGACTTGCTTGATACTACTTTCTCAACTTTTTGAAAATCAATTGGATGGTTAAAATCTCCATAATAGAGAAATTGGGGCTGTATTTAGAGAACAATATAATTAGGTGCAGAGGTAGGTTACAAAATGCTGAATTGGGTGATTATGCTAAACACCCTATCTTGCTGCCTAAAACTCATCATCTAACAAATTTGATTGTTCTAAATACCCATAAAAATGTAATGCATGGTAGGGTACAAGATACCTTAAATTGTATTAGGGAAACTTTCTGGATTCCACAAGGATGGCAAAGTGTAAGAAGGAGTAATTTGAGTTGTTTAGCAACGAACTCCACCCAGCCGCAGTGTGGAAAATACTGTATATTTTCCGGAATTACGGTAATTTATAGGTAAATAGATGCCATATATTGTATTTAATAAAAGCGTATTTTTAAAAGAAGGACACTCGCCATTTTGTTATTTGAATTGTATACAACGTTGGTAAAATGGGAAGAATTTTCGTGCTCTAGAGGTTAAAATTGGGTTGACACCTCTCAAATAGGAGGCGAAATTGGTGGATATGCATTCCTGCATAACTTGAGATATCAGGCGACTGGACAAGACAGCTCCAGGAACCTCAGATAAGTCTGTTATGTTTAACTCTGGCCAGTGTTATTTCATGTATAGACAGTGACGTTTTCTGAGTATGATACACATTAATCTCCAGTCAAATTGGTGAGTGATATTAAGATATTCTCCTTCTGTTATATATATGTGTATATATATATATATATATATATATATATATATATATATATATATATATATATATATATATATATATATATATATATATATATATATATCATTTGTTATTTTTAATATACAGTCCACAAATTTATATATTTACCAGCATTCCTGGTGATGTATATTTCATTGATAATTAATAGGTCTAGAGCAACATGTGGATATGACAGTGGTAGGTATCGAAGGGGGACATTTTTTTGCGACCTAGGTGTCCCAAATTCCTACTTGCCTAACTGATAAATAATAATTATCTATGTTCATTTACTGTTATGTACATAATGATACATTCAGATAAATGTAACTTTCCACAAATACACTCCTAAAGTGAAAGGTTTTCAGAGGGCTAAGTGGGTCACTAGCATTCTCAGGCCATAAGAAGCGGGTACAATCCCGGTCAGCCTCTTGTAAACCCACTCTTAGGAAAGCTTTAGTTATGTCAGCCGTAAAGGCATAATTTATCACCCTGAAATTTAATAAGGTATCTCCTAATTTTTCCGTCAACGGACCTGTCATCAATCAGTCATTTAAACTAGTTACATTTTTGTTACTCCTGGCACTACAATTAAACACAATCCTCAGAGGAGTGGTCTTAGAATCCTTCTTCACTCCGTGATGTGGCAAACAGTGACCATAAATTTTGGCTTGCTCAGGAGGTACCTCTTCTATAAATTTATTAATTAATTGTTCAGTAATTATATCATTATAGGCAGTCAACAATTCTGGTGTCTTACTCAGTTCACGGAGCTGAGCCTTTAATTAGCAACACTGTAATTTGGTCTGATAATGAAGTATCCTTACAATGGATTCGTAATGGAAACAGTAAAATTGTGTACGTACAAAACAGAGTAGCTGAAATTAATCAGATGCAAGAGAAGTATAATAGTTTGGGTCAGTTTATGTTAAAATTTAATCATATACCTGGTGAGGAGAATCCAGCTGATTTCTTGTCTCAAGGTTTACCTTATGCTAAATTTGTAAATGCTGTATCATGGTTTAAAGGACCGAGCTGGTTTGTAATTAAAGCTAACTGGCCTGTACAAAAGACGTATATTGCTAGAATCGTCTGGACTTTCTTCATTTACATTTATTCCAATGCTGTCTAATTCCCACAATTTATGAACTGGCTCAACACCATCCTCTATGGAAGAATTATATTGGGGCACGATTTCATGAGTAAGACACACAGTTATGGTATTTATAGTTTCCTCTAGTCATGCATCATTATTACTAGGAGTCCTACCATACATTACATGGCCTCCTGCAGTCTTTAAAAGGGTGACACCACATTTCTTTACCATACCCTTTACAAAGGAGGCATAATAGTCACTACCTATCAAAATATTTATTGGGCCTACAGAATCATCACTTACACCAGAAGGTGCTAAATTTACATTATGTGAAAGTCTTTCTGTAGCTTTACTAAGCCCTATTGTAGATATTTTCTCTGGGAGTCTATCTACGATTACTGCATTAATACGTTTTTTCTCATTGCCCAAACTGACAGTTACATAAACAGTGTCATACAATTGAGCTCTTTTATCTGAGAGAAAACCAGATAATTTTAAAGTTGTAGGATCTCCCATTTGTACTTTCATCCCATTAAGACATTTACGTTTTATGAAAGTACGTTGGGATCCCTGGTCTAATAATGCAGTTACATTTTTTGATTTATGCCTTTTATCAGCAATTTTTACCTGTAACACAGGTAAGGCTACTTCAGCAAAACCATCATTATTAACATTAGCAGGAATTTTTACTTTAGCCACTGTTGTGTCAGGATTGTCAACATTATCATTATTATCAACATTATCATATAGACCTTTACACATGACTATATGGTGTCTTCCTTTGTCACATTGATAACAGTTGTTTAATTTGGCATGACAATCCTTTACATTGTGATTACCTAAACATCTGACACATCTGTCAAGTTCTTCCAATCTTTCAACTTTATCATTCCATGAATTGTATGCATTGCAATTCTTATAAAAATGAGTACCCTTGCAGAAAAGACAATCTCTTTTTTTTTACTGGTTTCTTATTAACTGGGCTACTCTTAGGAGGGTACTTATTCTTCTTACCTTGTGGAGAATCATTATTTCTGATTCCTGCTACTTGATATGTACCTATGCAACTCTTATTAGAAGATGAATTCTGATTAACATTGGGATAATTTTTCCCTTTGTGAAATTTGACAGATACCTCAGAGTTATTATGTGTTGTATCTTTAAAATGAATTGGTTGGCTGGTCTGTAACTGAATAATTAATTCTTGTAGACATGGTCTTATTTCCTCCAGCCCAAAATAACTTTTGTGATACTTGTTCGAGAGATCCAGTCAAGTGTTTTACAGCTTAATTTATTCTGTACCATGGCACTCAATAAACAGTCTGATTCCTTCAGATTATATTTATTAAAGTTTTGAGAGTGCTCTCCAGTTTAACTCTAAACTGATGTAAACCTTTGTAAGTGTGATCTGGAGTTTTTAAACTAACAATGATAGTCACAATATCCAACCTACTTTGTTCTATATTACCATAAGTGACCTTCAACAAGTCAACTGCTTCCTTGTAAGAATCATCTACATTGGGAAAGGCTTGTATGAGCATGTGAGCATCTCCTCTTATCTGCCCTTTGAGGTAAAATAATTTAGTAACACATGCTAGGTCACTCCTATCATGCACAGCTGCTTTAAAAATTGACCAAAACTCCTCCCAACTTTCACCAGGATTAATTACAGGTAAACATAATTCTGGTAGTTTTGGCAAAGACATCTTATTTATTGGAATAGATTGATTAACTGCCTGGTTTACACTTTTTAATTTATTCAAAGCCTGACTTTTACAAGAAAGATTTTTTTCTTCTAACTCATAATACTGGTTAATCATAGGATCCATTTCTGTTTCATCTGCACAATTTACTAACAAATCTCCTTCATATTTTTTATAATATAATTTGTATGAATCATATATATTCTCTAAAGCATCTAAATACAATTTTAAATCATCAGTATTCACAGTTTCTTGATTCATTAATTCCAAACCTTTATTGTATGCCTTTGTTACATGACCCTTTCTAGCCTGCAATGATGATTTTTTTGCTCTAAATTCCATGTGTTTGTCCTCTACATTAATTTTCTCATTTTCACCCATGGTGCAATGTATTAAATTCAACTTAATTAATAACACTGATTCTGTACTTAATTATGCACTTCATAAAGGTAAATATCACAACTTACCTTTGAATAAATCTTATCTACATTTGAGCTTAGCAATTACACATGTAAGGAAATTATAATATAAATTTTAAATACATTAATATGAATCCTAGCTACACTTGAGCTTAGCAGTTACACATGTAAGAAAATTATAATACAAATTTTAAATACATTAATATAAATTCTAGCTACACTTGAGCTTAGCAAAATTATTATTGTAGTAACTATAATCCACTACACATTAAGAAAATTTGTGAACTTAACATCCACCTCCTTCTGTCATTTCACATATAATTATTAAGTAATTAATTCACTAATTAATGACTTCACTAATATCATCCAGTTCGATCAAGAACCAACAGGCAACTATGTGGAAAAGTAAATTTACCTGGATGAATCTCATTAGATACTTACCAGTTAATGGTAACTGTAGAAAATACTGTATATATTTTCCAGAAATTCAGTATTTATATGTAAATAGATGGCCATACTGTATTTAATAATATTTATGTCATAGAAAACGGAAAGCCTGCATCTGCGTAGATGGGACTCGCCATCTTGGTTTTGAATTTGATACAACGTTAGTGTAATGGGAAGGAATTTTCGTGCTCTAGAGGTTAAAATTGGGCTGACACCTCTCAAATAGGAGGCGAAATTGTTGAACATGCATTCCTGCATAACTTGAGATATCAGACGACTGGACATGACAGCTCCAGGAACCTCAGATAAGCTCTCTAGATTTGTGTATAATTCTGGCCAGTGTTTTCATAAATTTAGTTAGTGAGGTTTTTCTGAGTATGATACAACTTAATCTCCAGTCAAATTGGTGAGTGATATTAAGATATATTTTCCTTCTGTTATGTAATTGTGTATATATATAACCATTTATTATTTTTAATATACAGTCCACAAATTTATATATTTACCAGTATTCTTGGTGTAGGTATATTTCATTTAATTAATAGGTCCAGAGCAACTTGTGGTTATGACAGTGGTAGGTATCGAAGGGGGACATTTTTTTGCGACCTAAGTATCCCAAATTCCTACTTGTCTAACTGATAAATAATAGTTATCATTGTTCATTTACTGTTATGTATATAATTATACATCCAAGTAAATACAATTTTCCACAGTAACAAAGATAATTATTCTTTATCAAGGTTACAGAGACAAGTAGGAATTTTAGGACACCTAGGTTGCAAAAAATGTCCTCCTTCAATGCCTACTACAATCTATATCTCCACAAGTCACTCTGGATCTATATTAATTTCAAATGAAATATACATCACCAGGAATACTGGTAAAACATTAATATAAATATGTGGACTGTATATTAAATTTAAAAAATGTATACATATACATTGAAGGAGAATTTATCTTAATACCACTCACCAATTAGTCTGGAGATTACAGTGTGTCATACACAAAACCACCTGCCTAAAATATGAAGAAAATACTCGCCAGAATTTCAACATAGACATCACTCAGCTGTGGTAATATCCTGTTTCCATCTAATTATGGAGTCCAGTCCAGTCGCCTAATTCTCACGTTCTGCAGGACTGCAATTCCAACAATTTTGGTTCTTATTTGAGAGGTTTTAAGCCCAATATAACCTCTAGAGCGACGAAAATTCTTCCCATTTTCACTAACGTTTGTCTTGGTCAATTCAAAACAATGGCAACTCCTCCCCAGCGATGCTCACCAATTTCGCTGGCTCTTTATTTATTTACAAATTAATTTTTATTACCTACAATATATTCCATCAATTTACATACAAAAAAAAAAAAAACACTGTATTCTCGGAAAATATACAGTATTTTCCACAACCCCCTAGGGGTAATTATTTAATTGTCCCTTACAGCTCCATGGTGTAGAAGAACTGTCTCACATAGAAGCTGCGGTAGGCAGAGCCAGCGACAAAGCTAAGTATCCTCAGTATTGATACATAGTATTTGTTCTGCAAGTTTATTTTAACCATAATTTAGTGAGATAAATTTTCCTACAAATTAGTCCTTCGAACCGGACAGTGGCCACAGTGTGGTCCAAAATTCTTGTACTATAGTGTACAAATAATTACGAGCCAAGGTCCTTCGAAAAAAACTGTAAAACTAGTGTTTTTACAAATAAATCACAATGTACAAGTCCTCCAGGCTCAATCAAAGAGAACGGTGAGCGAGAGACGGCTGCCTCGATAGTCAATAGAAAACGGGAGGCTCACCCAGAGTCTCCCGGAGGCAGCTCGCCCAATCACCCACTCAACATGACTCAACAGAACACAGGGGCTGAATCACCCGTCAACCCACACTGGCGACCACACTCAAGAACGCTGACATCAACAACTCAGATGGTGTTCTGACCGTAAGTATGTTTATGGAGCAACTTGCAATGTGAACAGACTGACTGATGTTATAGTGGCCAGACTTAGGCTTGGTTACAAGTACGTACTTCTGGCAGTTTGGGAGACACACAGATGATGATCAAACTAAATGTAAATTATGTGGTCAGGCATATGGTCACTGTCTTGAATACTATGTACTTAATTGTCCACTTATTGAGGAACACAGAGACAGACATTATAATAACCTATGTGACATGTCAAGATATCTTATTAATGAAAATAAGATACCAGATATGCTAAGCAAATTTCCTAAATTTGCTTGTAACAGATAATTGAACTATAGATATGTAGATATAAATCCATATGTATTCCTGTTAACCCTTTGGGGCCTAGTTCCTAGGCCTTTTGTGTATCCATATGCTTTTGCGCTACCGTCCACAGGATGGATATGGGGTGCACAATAAACTAGCCACTTCGGTGGCAAAATCTAAATCTAAAAGATGGCGTTCAGTTTGTCTTGAGTGTGTGTATATATATATATATATATATATATATATATATATATATATATATATATATATATATATATATATATATATATATATATATATATATATATATATCTACAGTTTATAATGTTTATAGACATGAATTCTTACATATTTAAGGAAGTTATATTAAAGTGTAAGCTTTTATATATTAATTGTGACATTAATATATATGTATTATGAATATACATTTGTGATATACAGTTATGCAGTGTATAGTTGTCACAGTCGACTCAGCGTGTGGACATACGTACCCTGTACCCTTCAGAGTCACTGACTATCGTTAAGTGTTGCCGACACATCACAACAAACACTCGGCTGTTCACTGTAGTGAAGAGTTAAACACTCTAAGTGTAAGTTAGTAAGTAAGTTTATTCAGGTATACACAAATACAGTTACACAGATTATCATACATAGCAGCATATGTGTAGAGAAACTGGGATAACCCAAAAAAAGTCAGACAGTGACTTATTTCCAGTGTGGTGCTAAGAATTATCCGTATTCCAGTACAATGGTGTACTTAGAAACCCAATTTACGTCTTAACAGATGAAAATTACACAATTAGAAAATCTAATTTCAATCTGTGTAAGGTTGACTCAAAATGCAAACATAGATTTTATCGATCTCGAGGTAAAACTGGAACTATTTACACAGCGTCTGGAAATCATTAATTAAGGTTGCTGCTTACCATAACGCCCAAGTCCTTTTCGTAATCTGTATGGCTATGTTCTACGTTATTTAACCTATAAGTACTATGGTTATGGACACTCCCGAGCTTCAGAACCTTGCGTTTATCTACATTGAACTGCAACTCCACTTTTCTGACCAGGAACTGAGTTTGTTTAAATCCTCCTGAAGTTCCGTGGCATCTTTGTTTGAATCAGTTATTCTACCTATATTCGTGTCATCGGCCTCTGTAATCTGTAAATACCTTTGTAACGTGTCATGATTGTGACTAGACCTACCTGAAGTTCATTACCTTTGTAAATTGTGAATTCATTACCTCTGTAACTTGCTCAGCTATCAAAACTTTGAGGCCCAGTCCCTGGACCCATTATGTACCTCTGTAATCTTTTGACTACCGCCCACAGGATGGGTATGGGGTGCATAATAAACATATTAAACTAACTTAAACTAACGGCGAATTTGCTCATGTCACTAGTAATTCCTTTATCAAGGTCATTAATATAATAAAAAACAACGGGCCTAAGACTGATCCCTGTGGAATGCCACTTGTTACAGATCCCTTACTTAACTTACGACCAGAGCTTTGGTAAGATATGTAAGGAAGAAGGATGGGTAAGGAAAGAAATATGGGAAAAGGGTGGGAGGGGGAGTGAGGTAGGATATAAAAGGATGGGAGGGGGGAGTGAGGTAGGATATAAAAGGGTGGGAGGGGGAGTGAGGTAGGATATAAAAGGATGGGAAGGGGAGTGAGGTAGGATGTAAAAGGGTGGGAGGGGGAGTCAGGTAGGATATAAAAGGGTGGGAGTGCGGAGTGAGGTAGGATACAAAAGGGTGGGATTAGGGTGAGGTAGGATATAAAAGGGTGAGAGCGGGAGTGAGGTAGGATATAAAAGGATGGGAGGGGGAGTGATGTAGGATATAAAAGGATGGGAGGGGGAGTGAGGTAGAATATAAAAGGGTGGGAGGGGGAGTGAGGTAGGATATAAAAGGGTGGGAGGGGGAGTGAGGCAGGATATAAAAGGGAAGTGACACAACCACTTTGGTGCAATATAAAAAGTGTATGTGTAATAACAGAAAATTATTGGAAAGGGTATAGCACTTACCCATCAGAGTCAAACAGATATATAGGTGCATGAGGCCTGGTCACAGACGGGGCCGCGGGGGCGTTGACCCCCGGAACTATCTCCAGGTAAACTCCAGGTAAATGACTCTGAATCGGTAATAGATATACAAGCTGCAATTATCTTTTTTTGCGATTGCATAACGAAAATTTTAACAAGGCAAGGCGATGATTATATAGACAATTCATGAAAAATTACTAGGCACGTTGGCTTCTTTCAAGGTGGTGTCCCGCCATAGTAAATATAGTGAATTTTTAATAGATGTGAAAGTAAAAATGTTATACAAGATATCTCCATAATCAGGGGCGATAATATTCTTAGTAGACATAGAAGGGTTCTGGTGTTACCCAATCATCATCTGCAGGGAGGTTGCTCAAGATCATTGGTCGATGGTAATCGTCTTTATGAATGAAGCGACGCAGCCTCTGTGGGAGTCATTCTTTGGGTCCTGTGAGGAGGAGTGTTAATGATATGGTCGGTAGTATTTTCAACTTAGGGAGGATGTTCGCTATCTGGTATGTAGAGCTCTTGCATTGCATAGAGTTGCTTCTTTTTCAGCATATCAAGGCGTACATTTAAGGCAGTAATATCCTGTTGTACGTGTAAATCTGTCATTTTGACTCTGTCTCTCCTCCTGGTACCCGTAATAAAGCGGAGAGCTCTATTCTGGACCCACTGTAACCGTAGCATGTTGGTCTTTGTTGTTAACGACATTGGGACACAAGGGTATTCGAGTATTGGTCTTATTATCATTTTATACAAATGTTTTTTTTGACGTGTGAAGGGGCTTGATTAAATCTAAGACCGGCTTTGGCTATGTTGATCTTTTTACTGACGTGAGATGTTGAGTGGAGCAGCCTGTCTATTTCATATCCCAAGATCTTGTTAGGGTTTCTAATGGCTACAGGTTTACCTCTGATGGAGATATCCCCTGTCTTTGATGCAAAACATTATATCGTGCTAACAAGGACTTTGTCAGGGTTGGTCGTAATTCTCCATTTCTTTTCCCAATTAGATGTTCGACGAAGTTCAATATTCATTTTTTCTATGACCCTCTCATACTTATATTTTCCTGTTACAGGGGTTGACGAGACGACATGGATAACATCATCTGCAAACTGCGTTATAATTGTATCATTGAACTCCGGTTAAGGAAGATCATTCACATAAATATTGAATAGAATTGGACTAAGACAAGAACCTTGTGGGACACCAGCTGTGGTATAAAAGGCTCTGTCGACCTGCCGTGAAAGGTAGGAACGATTTTTCTTTGAGTTAAGAAGTTATATATAAATCTGAGAAAGGTCCAGTTATGGTTAGGTAGGTCAATAAGTTTATATATAAGACCATCATGCCATAAGCTATCAAAAGCTTTATGAACATCTCTGGTGGCAATTAGGGCAAGATTGCCCTGATGTTTCAAGCTCGCTACAGCATCGAAAATAATATTTATTGCATAATGGGTACCTCTGAGTCCTAAAGCCGAATTGTTTTTCTGTAAAGAGGTGATTAAACTCCATATAATAGTTCAATCTATTGGAAATGATCTCAGGAACGTTGCCAGTGACTTCAAGTAAGGATACAGGTATATAGTTTCCAGGTTGGTGGACGTCTTTATGGGGTTTCGCAAGAAAGATCATCCTCGCAGTCTTAAAAACCACTGGAAAATGTCCGGAGGCCAAGATGGCATTAAAGATATTGACCAAAGACTGTTTACAATTTCTGGGTAGGAACTTTATTTGTTTCATTGTTATTCCAGAGAGACCAGGGGCTCTATTTTGCATTCTTCCAATAACCTGACTCATCTCAAGTAGTGTGATAGGCCTCTTCAAGAGTTGATGTATCGATGGAAGGTAGTGGTTGTAGATCAGCTAAGTTCTCATCTCTCCATTCATTGACCAACTGATAGTGGTTATTAAATCGACGACTGTTATTGTGGGAGAGAATTTTCTCCCAAACATCACCCATCAAATTAGCCTGGTCCTGTGGATCATCAAGTTTAATCTCAACCTCCTCCTCATCATCACCATCAGTGAAGGTATGAATTAGGTAACTGGGAGCCTTGTGCTTTGCCCCTAAAAGTTGCCGAATCTTACCTGGAGTTTACCTGGAGAGAGTTCCGGGGGTCAACGCCCCCGCGGCCCGGTCTGTGACCAGGCCTCCTGGTGGATCAGAGCCTGATCAACCAGGCTGTTGCTGCTGGCTGCACGCAAACCAACGTACGAGCCACAGCTCGGCTGGTCAGGAACCGACTTTAGGTGCTTGTCCAGTGCCAGCTTGAAGACTGCCAGGGGTCTGTTGGTAATCCCCCTTATGTATGCTGGGAGGCAGTTGAACAGTCTCGGGCCCCTGACACTTATTGTATGGTCTCTTAACGTGCTAGTGACACCCTTGCTTTTCATTGGGGGGATGTTGCATCGTCTGCCAAGTCTTTTGCTTTCGTAGTGACTGATTTTCGTGTGCAAGTTCGGTACTAGTCCCTCTAGGATTTTCCAGGTGTATATAATCATGTATCTCTCCCGCCTGCGTTCCAGGGAATACAGTTTTAGGAACCTCAAGCGCTCCCAGTAATTGAGGTGTTTTATCTCCGTTATGTGCGCCATGAAGGTTCTCTATACATTTTCTAGGTCAGCAATTTCACCTGCCTTGAAAGGTGCTGTTAGTGTGCAGCAATATTCCAGCCTAGATAGAACAAGTGACCTGAAGAGTGTCATCATGGGCTTGGCCTCTCTAGTCTTGAAAGTTCTCATTATCCATCCTGTCATTTTTCTAGCAGATGCGATTGATACAATGTTATGGTCCTTGAAGGTGAGATCCTCCGACATGATCACTCCCAGGTCTTTGACGTTGGTGTTTCGCTCTATTTTGTGGCCAGAATTTGTTTTGTACTCTGATGAAGATTTAATTTCCTCGTGTTTACCATATCTGAGTAATTGAAATTTCTCATCGTTGAACTTCATATTGTTTTCTGCAGCCCACTGAAAGATTCGGTTGATGTCCGCCTGGAGCCTTGCAGTGTCTGCAATGGAAGACACTGTCATGCAGATTCGGGTGTCATCTGCAAAGGAAGACATGGTGCTGTGGCTGACATCCTTGTCTATGTCGGATATGAGGATGAGGAACAAGATGGGAGCGAGTACTGTGCCTTGTGGAACAGAGCTTTTCACCGTAGCTGCCTCGGACTTTACTCTGTTGACGACTACTCTCTGTGTTCTGTTAGTGAGGAAATTATAGATCCATCGACCGACTTTTCCTGTTATTCCTTTAGCACGCATTTTGTGCGCTATTACGCCATGGTCACACTTGTCGAAGGCTTTTGCAAAGTCTGTATATATTACATCTGCATTCTTTTTATCTTCTAGTGCATTTAGGACCTTGTCGTAGTGATCCAATAGTTGAGACAGACAGGAGCGACCTGTTCTAAACCCATGTTGCCCTGGGTTGTGTAACTGATGTGTTTCTAGATGGGTGGTGATCTTGCTTCTTAGGACCCTTTCAAAGATTTTTATGATATGGGATGTTAGTGCTATCGGTCTGTAGTTCTTTGATGTTGCTTTACTGCCCCCTTTGTGGAGTGGGGCTATGTCTGTTTTTAGTAACTGTGGGACGACCCCCGTGTCCATGCTCCCTCTCCATAGGATGGAAAAGGCTCGTGATAGGGGCTTCTTGCAGTTCTTGATGAATACGGAGTTCCATGAGTCTGGCCCTGGGACAGAGTGCATGGGCATGTCATTTATCGCCTGTTCGAAGTCATTTGGCGTCAGGGTAACATCGGATAGGCGTGTGTTAACCAAATTTTGTGGCTCTCTCATAAAAAATTCATTTTGATCTTCGACTCTCAGTCTGGTTAGCGGCTTGCTAAAAACTGAGTCATATTGGGACTTGAGTAGCTCACTCATTTCCTTGCTGTCATCTGTGTAGGACCCATCTTGTTTAAGTAGGGGCCCAATACTGGACGTTGTTCTCTACTTTGATTTTTCATAGGAGAAGAAATACTTTGGGTTTCTTTCGATTTCATTGATGGCTTTTAGTTCTTCCCGCGATTCCTGACTCCTATAAGATTCCTTTAGCTTGAGTTCGATGCTTGCTATTTCTCTGACCAGTGTCTCCCTACGCATTTCAGATATATTGACCTCTTTTAGCCGCTGTTATTCTTTTCCGTCGCCTGTAAAGGGAGCGCCTGTCTCTTTCTATTTTACATCTACTCCTCCTTTTTCTTAGAGGAATAAGCCTTGTGCATACATCGAGTGCCACCAAGTTAATCTGTTCTAGGCATAAGTTGGGGTCGGTGTTGCTTAGTATATCTTCCCAGCTTATATCGGTTAAGACTTGGTTTACTTGGTCCCACTTTATGTTTTTGTTATTGAAGTTGAATTTGGTGAATGCTCCCTCGTGGCTAGTCTCATTATGTCGGTCTGGGGCTCCACGCATACATGTCTGAACCTCAATTATGTTGTGATCTGAGTATGTTGTTTTTGATATGGTAACATTTCTTATCAGATCATCATTGTTAGTGAAGATGAGGTCTAGTGTATTCTCTAGTCTAGTAGGCTCTATTATTTGCTGGTTTAAATTGAATTTTGTGCAGAGATTTAAAAGCTCGTGTGAGTGTGAGTTTTCATCAGAGCTGCCTCCTGGTGTTATTACTGCAACAATATTATTTGCTATATTCCTCCATTTTAGGTGCCTTAAGTTGAAATCCCCCAGGAGCAAGATGTTGGGTGCAGGAGCTGGAAGATTTTCCAGACAGTGGTCAATTTTTAACAGCTGTTCCTGGAATTGCTGGGATGTTGCATCCGGAGGCTTGTAGACTACCACAATGACTAGGTTTTGGTTCTCGACCTTTACTGCTAAAACTTCCACTACATCATTTGAGGCATTTAGCAGTTCTGTGCAAACAAGTGACTTAGCGATGTACAGGCCAACCCCCCCCCCTTTTGCCTGTTTACTCTGTCACATCTGTATAGGTTGTAACCTGGGATCCATATTTCGTTGTCCAAGTGATCCTTTATGTGGGTCTCAGTGAAAGCCGTGAACATTGCCTTTGCCTCTGCAAGCCGTCCACGGATGAAAGGTATTTTGTTGATTGTTGCTGGCTTTAGACCCTGTATATTTGCAAAGAAGAATGTCATCGGACTGGTGGTATTGTTGGTACTGGGGGTGGATTTTTTTCCGGCATTAGTATCTGTATCTGTTGGTTTGGAGTGGAGGCCATCGACTGTGGTTCCACTCTAGGAATGACTGGATTTGGTGTACGATTTCTGCCATTTCCTGCCAGTTTTTTTTCCTTCCTGGCACTAAAAAACCTCTCCCTCTTGAGTGGCTGTGGCTACCCAGGTTTTCCCATGGCCTGGATGTTTTGTATCTTTTTGTACCCTTTAGATGGTGTGCCTGGCAATTTAAGTTATAGCACAGTCTTTCCTGTACTGAAGAGGTACACATTTCAGGGTGAAATAGCTTACAGGAAGGGAGTTTGCATTTTCCTGTTGTCATATGGGCATGGCATTTTCTAGGGTGGTCATAGTTGCACGTCCCGTCTGTTTTTCCAGATTTCCCATGTCTGCAGATACCAAGTGCATAGTATGTGCACAGGCTTGGTTTCCGTTTGCCTTGGGTTTCTGTGACTGTATTCCCTGTTGGTGCATGTTTCCCTGTCTTATTCCTATCCTCCCTAGCACCAACAATGGAGCTCCCACCAGTTGTTTTTGGTAATATATCCTCACTATTGCTTCAAAATTTTGCTGGTTCACGTTTATACTGGTTAGCTTCGAGAACTAGAAATTTCCATAAATCACGTTTGTGATGACTAATCATGGTAATTAATTCCTGTCTCAATCTATACAGTGTAGCCACTGGTGGTTGTTGCGTTTGAAGATGCCTTCGACATTGTTTGATAATTTTTCATAGTCTCTAATTTCCCTCGTAGGCTTATATTGTTGGTAGATCTTTGTGGAAGCTAATTGGCAAGTTGCATTAGTAGCATCAAGTATTCGGTTGTGAAGGGACCTGATCGCGTCGTCAATTACAGTGGAAGGTAAATCTTCCAACGACGCAATTTCATCGTCACCAAGAAATGCCCTGAAGGGGTCAAATCCTAGGGTGTTGAGATTGGGTTTAGGAGGTACAGGCATTCTAAATGGAGAAGCTGTAGTTGTATTAAAACAGGGATATGGTCAGATGCTACGTTCCCACCAGGAGAGACTCGACAATGGAAGAAGTCAGTCTCTGTTGGTCAGGACTATATCTGGTGTTCCCGGATGAGAACCAACATACGATTTAAAGAATGGGCCTTGAAATGACAGATTCCTGGCTGTCATGATATTAAATGGTTGTTTTCCTTTCAAGTTGCCCAGCGGATTACCAATTCCACAGTTAAAGAGTGCAGGGTGATGAGTGTTAAAATATCCCGCCAGAATTGTAGGAATATTTCTGTTAAAATTAGACACATGTGCAACTCTTGGGTATCTTTATTGAGGAAACGTTTCGCCACGCAGTGGCTTCATCAGTCCATACAAAGGAGAAACTTTAAGAACAGGAGGAGAATGAGGTAATCAGTCCCTCAACCTTGAGTCGACATGGTCAGTCCATCAATCTTGAGTAGAATACGGCATGTGAGCGGAGAAGCAGCTTATAAACCGTATGGCAGGAGAGGTGCAGCAGTCGTAGGTGGTGTTACATTTGTCCAATGTGGAAGTAGGTCGTGCCCAAGTGTTAGGCAAGCGAAGAATTCCCAAGTATTAAGATCCCAAGAAGTTGCAGTGTCTGACAGGATTGTAGATGGACTGATTGTTAAGATAAGATAAGAGATAAGATTTCGTTCGGATTTTTAACCCCGGAGGGTTAGCCACCCAGGATAACCCAAGAAAGTCAGTTCGTCATCGAGGACTGTCTAACTTATTTCCATTGGGGTCCTTAATCTTGTCCCCCAGGATGCGACCCACACCAGTCGACTAACACCCAGGTACCTATTTGCTGCTAGGTGAACAGGATAATAGGTGTAAGGAAACGTGTCGGAATTTCCACCCGCCGGGAATCGAACCCGGGCCCTCCGTGTGTGAAGCGGGAGCTTTAGCCACCAGGCCACTGACCACATCGACTCAAGGTTGAGGGACTGATTACCTCATTCTCCTCCTGTTCAAGTTTCTCCTTTGTATGGACTGATGAAGCCACTGTGTGGCGAAACGAGTCCTCAATAAAGATACCCAAGAGTTGCACATGTGTCTAATTTTAACAACGTGTCGGTTCTCTGAACCATTCATCTACAGGAATATTTCTGCTTAATATCCTATGTAGGGGAATGGACTCTATATACGGTTGTCTCGGAGGAAAATATCCAGTTCCTATCAATAGTTGGCCATGGGACGTGATCAGAGCCTGATCAACCAGGCTGTTACTGCTGGCTGCACGCAATCCAACGTACGAGCCACAGCCCGGCTGGTCAGGTACCGACTTTAGGTGCTTGTCCAGTGCCTGCTTGAAGACAGCCAGGGGTCTATTGGTAATCCCCCTTATGTATGCTGGGAGGCAGTTGAACAGTCTCGGGCCCCTGACACTTATTGTATGGTCTCTTAACGTGCTAGTGACACCCCTGCTTTTCATTGGGGGGATGTTGCATCGTCTGCCAAGTCTTTTGCTTTCGTAGTGACTGATTTTCATGTACAAGTTCGGTACTAGTCCCTCTAGGATTTTCCAGGTGTATATAATCATGTATCTCTCCCGCCTGCGTTCCAGGGAGTACAAGTTCAGGAACCTCAAGCGCTCCCAGTAATTGAGGTGTTTTATCTCCGTTATGCGTGCCATGAAGGTTCTCTGTACATTTTCTAGGTCAGCAATTTCACCTGCCTTGAAAGGTGCTATTAGTGTGCAGCAATATTCCAGCCTAGATAGAGCAAGTGACCTGAAGAGTGTCATCATGGGCTTGGCATCCCTAGTTTTGAAGGTTCTCATTATCCATCCTGTGTTTTTCTAGCAGATGCGATTGATTCAAAGTTCATTCTCTATAAAGATTACAATGTTGAATTTACAGAATTTGGTTGTTGTGTGGTTTGCATGTAGTTAAATAATGATTACAGAGTGTACCACTAGAACGCCTAGCATGGCTAGGCATTTCGGGCAGACTTAGTTTAATTCTTTATTTTAAAATATTACAAATTATGAGGCAAGTTGGTATTATGGCTAAGTGACTAAATACTAGTTTGTGAGTTTAGCAATGTGAATGCTTTTGTTTTGGCACAGTACATAATTTCAGTATTGGAGTATCATAGGATTCATTATTTTAAGATTGAGATTAATATTTCTGTTTATGGTCAAATGGGTGAGTGTAAGTGTGAACCACCAGGTGGTATTCATGTAGTTAGTTGATGGGGTTTATCAGGGAGATAAGATGTTTTCTAATGGTAGTTTTGAAGGTGATGAATGTGTCTGCAGTTCTAGAGTTCTCAGGTAGGGTGTTCCAGATTTTAGGGCCTTTGACATACATTGAATTTTTGTTAAGGTTTAGTCGGACATGGGGAATGTCGTAGAGATGTTTGTGTCTGGTGTTATGCCTGTGGGTTCTGTCACAACTATCAAGAAAGCGTTTTAGGTCAAGGTTGATATTGGAGTTTAAGGTCCTGTAGATGTAGATTGCACAGTAGTAAGTGTGGATGT
The DNA here is from genome assembly GCF_038502225.1 of Cherax quadricarinatus. Taxonomy (NCBI): domain Eukaryota; kingdom Metazoa; phylum Arthropoda; class Malacostraca; order Decapoda; family Parastacidae; genus Cherax; species Cherax quadricarinatus. Next base: position 25,709,575 of record NC_091321.1, read on the forward strand.
ACTGAACAGGGAGTAAGTTTAGATCTATGAAGAGTGGGGGGGGGTGTGTTGCCAGGGATGGGATTTAGTGATTATTCTTACTGCAGCTTTTTGTTGGGTTATTATTGGCTTTAGGTGTGTTGCTGCAGTTGATCCCCAAGCACAAATAGCATAGGTGAGGTATGGATAAATAAGTGAGTGGTACAGTGTGAGAAGGGCATTTTGCGGCACGTAGTATCGTATCTTGGAGAGGATCCCAACTGTTTTGGATACTTTTTTGGTTGTGTTGGATATGGGTGCTGAAATTCAGGTTGTTGTCAAGGTATAGGCCTAGGAATTTGCCCTCATTATGTCTGGTAATTAGAGTGTTGTCGATCTTAGTGTTGCTTAGTCTATCTTCCCAGCTTATATCGTTTAGGTGGCCCGGTGGCCTGGTGGCTAAAGCTCCCGCTTCACACACGGAGGGCCCGGGTTCGATTCCCGCCGGGTGGAAACATTCGACACGTTTCCTTACACCTGTTGTCCTGTTCACCTAGCAGCAAATAGGTACCTGGGTGTTAGTCGACTGGTGTGGGTCGCATCCTGGGGGACAAGATTAAGGACCCCAATGGAAATAAGTTAGACAGTCCTCGATGACGCACTGACTTTCTTGGGTTATCCTGGGTGGCTAACCCTCCGGGGTTAAAAATCCGAACGAAATCTTATCTTATCTTATCTTAGGACTTGGTTTACTTGGTCCCACATAATGTTCTTGTTATTGAAGTTGAATTTGGTGAAGGCTCCCTCGTGACTAATCTCATTTTGTCGGTCTGGGGCTCCGTGCATACATGTCTGAACCTCGATTATGTTGTGATTTGATATGGCGGCATTTCGTATCGGATCATCATTGTTAGTGAAGATGAGGTCTAGTGTATTCTCCAGTCTAGTAGGCTCTATTATTTGCTGGTTTAAGTTGAATTTTGTGCAGAGATTTACAAGCTCGTGTGTGTGAGAGTTCTCGTCAGAGCTGCCTCCTGGTGTTATCACTGCAACAACATTATTTGCTATATTCCTCCATTTTAGGTGCCTCAAGTTGAAATTCCCCAGGAGCAAGATGTTGGGGGCAGGAGCTGGCAGATTTTCCAGACAGTGGCCAATTTTTGACAGCTGTTCGTGGAATTGCTGGGACGTTGCATCCAGAGGCTTGTAGACTACCACAATGACTAGGTTTTGGTTCTCGATCTTTACTGCTAAAACTTCCACTACATCATTTGAGGCATTAAGCAGTTCTGCGCAAACAAGTGCCTCTGCGATATACAGGCCAACTTCCCCCCCCCCTTTTGCCTGTTCACTCTGTCACATCTGTATAGGTTGTAACCTGGGATCCATATTTTGTTGTCCAAGTGATCCTTTATGTGGGTCTCTGTGAAAGCCGCGAACATTGCATTTGCCTCAGAAATGTTCAAGAAATGGCGAAGTATTTTATCCACAGTGGTATATTACAGACCATTCTGGAGAAATACCCTGACTTTGCTAGCTGTAAATAATGCATTACCATGTGTGTGTGTGTGTGGGTGGGTGGGTGTGTATGTGAGGGGTGTGTGTGTGTGTGTGTGTGTGTGTGTGTGTGTGTGTGTGTGTGTGTGTGTGTGTGGGTGTGCGTGCTTGTGTGTATGCATATATTTATACACTCGTGTGCACATGTCCGTGCGTGCGCCCTCGTGTACTCACCTATTTGTGGTTGCAGGGGTCGAGTCATAGCTCCTGGCGCGCGCGCGCTCGTGTGGGTGTATGACACACTTAATATTTGTATTTATAACTCATTACAATTGTGACCAGGTGTGGACGTATCAGTGGTTCAAGAGTGAGGCTGATTCATTACTTTTGTAACTTGCCATGGTTGTGACCAGATCTACCTGAAGTTCATTACCTTTGTAACTAGTTCAGCTATCATAACTTTGGGATCCAGTCACTGGACCCATTATGTACCTTTGTAACCTTTTAACTACTGCCCACAGGATGGGTATGGGGTGCATAACAAAGATATTAAACTTTAACTCTGCAAGCAGTCCATGGATGAAAGGCATTTTGTTGTTCGTTGCTGGCTTTAGACCCTGTATAATTGCCAAGAAGAATGTCATCGGACTGGTGGTACTGGAGGGGACTTTTTTTTCCGGCACTAGTATCTGTATCTGTTGGTTTGGAGTGTAGGCCATCGACTGTGGTTCCACTCCAGAAATGACTGGATTTGGCGTACGATTTCCGCCATTTCCTGCCAGTTTTTTTTTTCCTTCCTGGCACTAAAAATCTCTCCCTCTTGAGTGGCTGCGGCTACCCAGGTTTTCCCATGGCCTGGATGTCTTGTATCTTTTTGTCCCATTTTGATGGTGTGCCTGGCAATTTAAGTTATAGCACAGTCTTTCCTGTACTGAAGAGGGGGACACATTTCAGGGTGAAAAAGCTTACAGGAAGTGAGTTTGCATTTTCCTGTTGTCAAATGGGCACTGCATTTTCTAGGGTGGTCATAGTTGCACGTCCCATGTCCCATCTGTTTTTCCAGATTTCCCATGCCTGCAGATACCAAGTGCATAGTATGTGCACAGGCTTGGTTTCCGTTTGCCTTGGGTTTCTGTGACTGTATCCCTGTTGGTGCATGTTTACCTGTCTCATTCCTATCCTCACTAGTTATTTCTGGTAATGTATCCTCACTATTGCTAGTGGAGTCCCCTTGTTTGCTATCTCCTGTGGTATTACTAGTTTGTAATATTGGTTTTATCTTGTCCTTGACTACACTTGTTTCCCCACTACAGCTCCTGTCTCCCTCATGCGTACATTTACTGACTACCTGGACAGCACCTCCATCCTCACCATTACTGTCTCCCAGGACAGCACCTCCATCCTCACTATTAATGTCTCCCAGGACAGCACCTCCAGCTTCACCATTACTGTCACCCAGGACAGCACCTCCAGCCTTACAGTTTCTGACTACATGGCCAGCACCAAGGGCGATACCATCCAGCCCAGACATTTTATTTTCCCATCTGGTATAGAATGCTTCCAGGTTTTCTGTGAAGGCTGTTTTGATGTCATCCTCTTTTAATACCAATGTGATTTTAATCCACAGATATATCTCATTTGGGCATACCCAAAAACACTTCCCTGATTTAATACTGCTTGTAGATAGTTCTTGGATATCTGCACAAGGGGTGCGACACCAATTTTCACAAAAATAGCAAGTAATCCATGTGGAAGCCCGTTTGTTTGATTGACTGCAGACTACACAGAGCTTCATAATGTGATTTGGATGGTTGATTTACTATAGTTCTACTAGTAACCCTTTGAATATTCTACTGATATTCTACTAAGAAATGTTGAACATTAAGTTGGAAAATTGTAATCCCCATTATTTCTTGCACTTCGCGCATTTACTGCAGTCTGAACGTTTGCAAGTAAATTCATGTTTGGCATACACACACTCCCTACTAGACTCGTCAAGGGGAGGAGGGAAATTCTGAGTAGTTGCTTACGTACTAACAATGTCACCATCCTCACTAGAGTTGGCAATATCAACAGAAACATTAGTCATCATCAGATAACTGAGGTGTGATATTCCCAGTTACAGGAAGCAGAGGCACATGAGTGTCAAAGGTAGACCGTGGAGGCTCCAAGGGAAAATTTGTTAGGCCAGGTGAATTACCCTGGGAAAGTTCCTGTTCTTGTTCAACAGGTGAAGTACCCTGGGAAAGTTCTTGTTCTTGTTCAACAGGATCAGCTGCGATAGCGAAAGAATGAGCACCAATCTCTAGGGCATGGTTAGGGTCAAGTGTTGACTCATCTGGCTGAGGGGAGTTGACAACCTGGGTATGCGAGGCGGGTGAGCCCTGAACAAGGGATGAATTAGGCGTATTTGTAGAGGTAGAGTAGGGCACATACTTCCTATCTTGAGGGGGGTTGGGCCATAATAACCTTAATATTATCTGGGATTTGAATGGGACTGATCCCATTAACCATTAACAAATCATTGAAAACCTTAGAGCAGAGTTGAATATCACCACCTGCTATGTCCTTGGCCATCATGTACATTAGTTGAGCTCTCGTCATACCCCCTGCTGAGGATCCCTGAGACATGGGTAGTGAGGATGAACCTTGTGGCTGTGTTTGTTGTAGGTGAGGGTTAGATTGAGGCACTCCAAGAGGGGCAGAAGTCCAAACATTGGAACCGGTGGAAGAGGCCTGAGGAGTCCCACTAGATCCAGGCAGAGCTGGAAAGGAATCCTGGGACATTGTTGGAGGTGCCTGGGGAGGGGTCTTCAAAGAATTGCAGTTTCTTGGCTTCTAGAATTTTCTGTATTACCTTTTTCCTCTCAGGACAGATAGGGGAAACAGCATGGTGTTTTCCAATGCAAAGAACACACTTGGGCTTAGTTTTGTTATGGTAACCTCGAAAAGAATGCTCACCAGAGCATATGCTGCAAATCAGTGATTGGCTACTGAATTTGTTGGTGGTATGGCCAAATGCATAACATTTGAAACACTGTGTAACACTGACAAACCGTTCAAGAGAGATTTGGTCAGGTGTACATCTGGTGCCAAAACATTTGAAACCATTTTGACATACGAGTTTGGCTTCTTCAGGTGTCTCAGGTATTAACTTTAAGACACGTGTGTAACACTAGGAATCTTTAATGACGAAACGTTTCGCCTGCGCTGCAGGCTTCATCAGTCGAATAGTGGAAGTGTAGTAGTTTGATGTAATTAATCCATCACCTTAGGTGCAAGACTGACCAGTAGATGAGTAAGACACGTGCAGCAGTGATGTATCTTCATTGTTGAAACGGGCTGTGGCTCGTACGTTGGTTTGCGTGCAGCCAGCAGTAACAGCCTGGTTGATCAGGCTCTGGCCACAGACCGGGCCGCGGGGGCGTTGACCCCCGGAACTCTCTCCAGATAACAGTAGGCTTCTTCAGCCAAATAGAGAGATTACTAAACATGGAGGTAGCAGTAGTGGCGAGATAAAGATAATGTAGCCAGTCCATCAACTGAACACCATCAAGTGATTACCTCAAAAGCTACTACTTTAAGGTTGGTGGACAGATCATGTCATCTTTATCTCGCCAGTACTCCTGTTGTCTCCATATTTTTCTCCTCTGTATTTTATTGAAGAAGTCTACTGTATAGGCAAAACACTTCAATAAATAAAGGTACTCAACTTTTAGACAATATCTTGCTCATCTACTTGTCACCACTGTATACCATTTTTATCAAGATGATCCTGCCTAACTAATTTATTAACCTTCTTCAGTAAAACTTTTGAGGCTGTTGATCACGATAAAGAATTCAATACTGTTTATTTAGAGTTTAGTAAAGCTTTTGATAGAGTACCGCACCAGAGACTGTTAAAGAAAGTGGCAGCTCATGGCACTGGGGGAAAAGTGCTGTCATGGATCGAGTCATGGCTCACCAATAGGAAGCAGATTGTGTGTGCTTAATGTGGTTAAATCGGAGTGGGGATCTGTAAGGAAATACACAGGAGTTGTTGTGCAGCCGCCGTGGAGAGAACACGTCTTCGTTTCTGCTCTGAGCATTGTGCCTCCAGTTTTCTCTTGGGTTATCCTGAGTAATTCTCGACCAGAGCTGAGAGGAAACTTGCAGTCACTTCGAGCCCCATCCCATCAAGAGGGTAAGGCGGTGACTTGCTTGCTTGTTCACCCCTCTCTTCCCCATCCTCCCCTCACCCAAACATCTACACTGGCCCACACACTACTTACATTGCTATCCTTCTGACTTTCCTATCTTCTTGTTTTTCGGCAACTTCGCCTTTGGCGAGTTAACACAAGGCATGTTGACCATCCGGTAGCCCGTGTGGTTTTTTAAAATCCGGCCGATCTTTGCCTTGGGCCCTTTTCCCCTCACCACTCTTGGGTAGGCTATCTTAGAGGCTGACCTTCATAAGTCAACAACCAGGTAACATTAAAGTTGTGCAAGAAAGGTATAAAATACCGACAATATGAAAGTTAAGACACATGTGCAACATCTAGGTATCTTTATTGTAGACGTTTCGCCATCCATTGGCTTTATCAATACAGATTCGAGGACATAATTAGAAGACAGTAGTACATAGTTCTACTGTCTTCTAATTATGTCCTCGAATCTGTATTGATAAAGCCATTGGATGGCGAAAGGTCTACAATAAAGATATCCAGATGTTACACATGCGTCTTAGCTAACATTAATGACAGTACTTGGTTAGATGGTTCTAGCAACCCCAAAGGAAATAAACCACTCTGTCTGACTTTTTTGGGTTATCCTAGGTTCTCTACACATATGCTGCTATGTATGATAATCTATGTAACTGTATTTGTGTATACCTGAATAAACTTACTAACTCATGAAATCGTAACGACACGATTGCAAACAAACCATACAACGGGCGGGATTTGAACCCGCGGTCAGAGAGTCCCAGTGGCTAACGCGACGGTCTGGAGTTTTGAGACTCTGACCGTGGGTTCAAATCCCACCCGTGGTATGGTTTACTTACTAGCGTCAGCAACGTTCTCTCCCTGCCAGACAATGGCCTGCGATGTAGACTGGGGTCGGAAGTACCAGGCAATCGAACGTTTATTTCGCTGTATTGCTGTATAGCCCTTGTGGCTTAGCGCTTCTTTTTGATTATAATAATAATAATAATATTTCGCTGTATTACTTTGGTACCTTCCTCACCCTCGAGCAGGAAAGACGTGTTATCATCTTGATGACTGGAAAATGTGTAGAGTTCAAAGCTGTTGTACGATGTCCAGGGCACATTCTGTAAAGCCACTTTCTACTATTGTGTGTGTGTTCGATAATAGCGGTCTCGCGGGTTGAGGGTGGAGTGTCAGCATGTCTGAGCCTCAGTGCTGTTATTAGAACATAAGAAAGAAGGAACACTGCACCAGGCCTACTGGCCCATGCGAGGCAGGTCCAGATCCCCCACCGACCGAAGCCAGTGCCCCAACCTAGTCAGGTCAGGTCACATTCACTTAAGGAAGGAGCATGGCATCTGACCTATTAGCACAATCTAGTCAGGTCCAGCTCACACCCACTCATGTATTTATCTAACCTATTTTTAAAACTACACAACATTTTAGCTTCTATGACGGTACTCGGGAGTTTGTTCCAATCATCCACAACTCTATTACTAAATCAGTGCTTTCCTATATCCTTCCTGAATTGGGATTTTTCCAACTTAAAACCATTGCTGGGAGTCCTGTCTAGGTTAGATATTTTTAGCACGCTATTTACATCCCCTTTATTTATTCCTGTTTTTCATTTATACACCTCAGTCATATCCCCCCTAATTCTACGCCTTTCTAGAGAGTGAAGATTTAGGGTCCTCAGTCTATCCTCATAGGAAAGATTTCTGATACATGGTATCAACTATGTCATCCTCCTTTGTACGTTTTCCAGAGCATTTATATCCATTCTGTAATACGGTGACCAAAACTGTGCAGCATAATCTAAATGAGGCCTAACCAAGATATATAGAGTTAAAGAACAACCTGAGGACAACTATTATTTATGCTTCTTGATATGAAGCCAAGAATTCTGTTGGTTTTAGATTATTGCCTACCAGAACTCCCCAATCCTTTTCGCAAACAGTAATGTTAAGATCTGCATTACTTAGTTTATATGTGGCATGGCTATTTTCCTGTCTAATGTTTAGATCTTGCAGTTGTCTATATTAAACTGCATCTGCCACTTCTCCGACCACTGTATCAGTCTATTTAAATCTTCCTGGAGTGTTCTAATGTCCTCGTCAGAATGAATTCGTCGGCCTATTTTGGTGTCATCGGCAAACTTGCTTATATCGGTATATATTCCCTCATTTATGTCGTTTACATGTATGTAGATTGTGAACAACAAGGGCCCCAACACTGACCCCTGTGGAACACCGCTTGTAATGCTTCCCCACTCTGATTTCTCCCCATTTATGCAGACTCTCTGCTGCAATGAACAGGCAGACACTGCTGCGCGGTCAGCAGTACATGACCTACCAATTTCCTATCGAGGTGTTCCATTTCTGGACTATTTTGCTGCAATAGCTACCCACCTTCGCACCCGTTGGCAACAACGTTGGTCAACTCTGCTCGGTAACAAACTTCATTCTATTAAACCGAGCATAGGTTACTGGCCGTCTTCTTGTCATCAGTGCCGAGGTTGGGAGACCACTCTCTCCCGCCTTCGCATTGGTCACACTCGTCTTACTCATGGGTATCTCATGGAGAGGCACCCTGTTCCTCTCTGTGAGCAGTGTCAAGTTCCAGTATCGATTAGCCACATTCTGTTAGACTGCCCTCTCTATCAACGAGCACGCAGAATTTACCTCCAACGTCGTCTTCGTTCTACTACTCTCTCTTTACCTTCCCTTCTTGCTGATGGACCCTCCTTTAATCCTGACTCTCTCATTGACTTCTTGACAACGACTGATTTACTCCACAAACTCTGATGATACTTTTCGCACTCCCCTCAGCCCTTTCTAGTTCAGTCTCTTGCTGCCCTTTACCCTTTCACCATCCACTGCCCTGCTGTTATCCGTAACCTATTACTCATCCATCTCCCTTTTGCCACCTGATGCCCTCGCTTCCTTCCTGCCCTGCAGCGCTGTATAGTCCTTGTGGCTTAGCGCTTCTTTTTGATTATAATAATAATAATCTGCTGCCTATCTGTCAACCATGCCTCCATCCGGGAAAAAATTTCTCCTATTCCGTGTGCCTTAATTTTCCTCAATAGTCTCTGATGTGGGACTCTATCAAAAGCCTTATTGAAGTACACATACACAATATCATATTCATTACCATGATCTACCTCATATACCTTAGTAAAGAAAGTTTGTAAATTTGTAAAATATCTTCTCAGCCTGGGTGGTGTCACTTTGATGATGCACATCCAACTTTTAATGTGTGGAAAGAAATGTCTTGGTCATTGGAAAACAAAGTTTTTGTCCAACTTGATGATGGCTATGTAGGAGTATGTATTAGATATTGTAGATTCCAGTGTGAAGAATTTTTCCCCATGACTAATGTGTATATGTTTCTTGTAGTGGAGGAGGTTTCCAGGTGGTGGGTTGTCTTAAAGAGCAAGGAATGTCATGTGTCTTTTCCAATACTTTGGTGAGACTGGCAGCTCTCTATCTGACAGGCTCAAAGAACACAAACAAAAAAGTTAGGCTTGCTGACACCAACAATGCTCTTTTCTGTCATGTTAGAGATCACAGCCATCCTATTGATGGGTCCTCAAGGTAGTATTCTGGATCCCTTATTATTTTTATGCCATGTCAATGACATGCCTATCAGTATCAAGTGCAAACTCCTACTGAATCCAAATGACAGTGCTCTGTTAGTGTCAGGTAAAGACCCACAAGATATAGCTAATGTATTAACACTGGAACTGGAGTCCTGCAGCAAATGGTTAGTAGACAACAAATTATCATTACACCTCGGGAAAACTGAAGCCATTCTCTTTGGCACGAAACATAAACTGAAAAGGGTAAATAATTTTAATGTCCAGTGTAATGGGGAGCCCATCACTTTGGTTTCATCAGTAAAATATCTGGGAATCCCCTTTGACCCATGCATGTCAGGAGAATTGATAGAGAACAGTGTAGTAAAGAAAGCAAATGCCAGACTGAAGTTCCTGTATAGACAATCACAGTGTCTACCTACTGAGGCTCGCAGGACCCTGTCTAGCCCTTATACAGTGTCATATGGATTACGCTTGCTCTTCATGGTACTCTGCCTTGACAAAAAAAACTGAAAGATAGATTGCAAATCACCCAGAACAAAATTGTAAGATTCATCCTGGGCCTGGGTCCAAGAGAGCATGTAGTCCAGAATGAATTACAGCAGTTGGATATGCTGAATGTTGAAGACAAAGTAAAACAACTGAAGCTAAATCATGTTTATAAAATTGATCACAAACAGTGTCCAGAATATCTTGCTGTCAGTTTTGTCAAGGTTGGGAACCAAAGCAATCATAGTACTAGAGGGAGAGAGCACAACTTTGTAGTACCCACAGTCAGTGGCCAGGCTTCAAACACCTTTTATTGTACAGCAATAAAGGAATGGAACAGACTGCCTGCACATGTCAAAGCCAGTCATAGCATGAACCAGTTCAAGAAGAGTGCTAAAAGGTGTCTGATGAATGTAGCTACAGAAAGGGAGGGGAATGATTTTTTATTTTTTATCTAACACACATGTAAATTTTACCTTATTCCTAGTAATGACCCTCGTATTGTAGATAGTCTTAATGACCCTCGTGTAGTAGATAGTCTTTTTAATATGATAATAAGATGTTATCTTCATTATAGAATTATAAGAAAATATTATAATCATTATATTATAATAAGGTAAAAGGACCCCAATGAAAATAAGTCAGTCTGACTTTTTTGGACTATCCTAGGTTCTCTACACATATGCTGCTATGTATGATAATCTATGTAACTGTATTTGTGTATACTTGAATAAACTTACTCTGCCAGAACTGTCTCCCCTACTTCTAGCCTTCACAGTGGCCGTCTTGTTGAAGTTTCCTTTATACACAGCTTTCCTTGCATGAATCTTAGTCCTGGCTTTGTCTGTTGATGGCTTCTTGTCTCATTACATTGTGAAATGCTCCAAACTTCAGAACACTCGTGACTTGACCTGATCCTTTCTTCTCCTTTCATATTTTTTTCCTTTTTCTTTCTTTGTTTTCCTCTCCTTTGCCTAAGTGTGTTCTGTTCCTCTTCCCCCACCCCCTTGTGTTTTTGGTCCTACCCCTTGTGGGGCCCTTAGCTCTCCTGCAGGGCTACTTTTTCTTGTCATTAGACTGATCCCACTTCTGCTACTGCTACTACACCTACCACTCCATTCCTACATATATTGCCTCCCTTCACTCCCCTTCCTCTCATGTGCCACTAAACTACTATCCCTACTTTTTACTACCTCTATTTCTTCTACTACTGCTTCCACTACCAGCCTTACCACTACCACTACTACTTTTTGCACCTCCCTTGGTCTCCTCAATCACCGGTAGATTTTTAATTTTTGAAGGAGTGGACTGGTAAGCCAGCAGAAGGCCTCAGTCAGCTGACCAAAAGCTCCAGCTGAATCATTATCATATGACTAAGACCTGTGTCAGGAAACACTTGTCCTATTTCCTGACGAACCTTACCTTGGCTCTCTTGCGTTGGTGTTACTTTGTAAATGGTCCAAATAGAACCGAAACATCATCATAAGCTTCTCTCTCCTATGTGTGGGTTGTGTATGAGAGGAAGGTTTGGTGTGAGGAAGAGACAAGAACCCCTTCTCTACAGCAAGGGACCTCCCATGAAGTGGAGGGTTCAGGTAAAAAATGTGCAGAAAAACACGTGAGCAAACACTGACATATTTATTAGAAAACTTCGGTCCAGGTACCTTGATCAACGTTCCAGGACCAAAACGTTTCTTAATAAATGTCCTAGTGTTTGCCAGCATGTCATTCTAAACCAAGGTTTATACCAAAAAATGTGTACCCCTGTGGATAATGGAGACTTTATTCAGATTATTAACCAGAACAGATGGTAATCCAGGAATCGGCCAAAACTCAAGTACCTTCTAATTCTTAAGTGAATAAAAAAATTATACCATGACTGGAACAATGCACAATATAACCCACACATAGAAAAATGAAACTTTTGACGAGGCTTTGGCCCAACTTGGACCTTTAACTAGTCGCAGAGAAGCACGAAGGGAAGGGAGCCAGTATATATATGAGAAGGGTGAAGGGCTGGGAGTAGTAGAACGAGAGGTGGTATTAGTATGATGGTGGCAGTGGTAGTGGTGGTGGTTGTAGTAATATTGCAACACCAGCAGAAGTCGCACTAAGAAGGAAGTAATGGTAGTGACGCAAGAATCAGAGTGGAGTGTTAGATTAAATAGTAGTAGTAGTGGAGGTAGCCTAAGAATAAGAGAGAAAATAGAAAAAGGTGCACTGCAGGAGAGCTACTGGCCCACAAGGAAGAAAAAGAAGCCACAATACCATGACTGAAACAATACACAAATAACACACACATATGAAAAAGAGGTTTATGACTGTGTTTCAGCCTGACTTGGACCACTGACTAGTTATAATGACTAGTGTGACTAGTCAGTGGTCCAAGTCAGACCATTGACCAGTCACACTAGTGTGCAGGTTATTTGTATAATGACCCACAAGGGTAGGTCAAAATCACAGAGAAGGAAACTCATTGGACACAACCCACCTAAGCAGAAATTATTATTATAATCAAAAAGAAGCGCTAAGCCACAAGGGCTATACAGCACCTAAGCAGAAAGAGTCAAAGAAAATACGTATAGGAGAAATGAGAAAGAAAGCCATCTACAAAACCAGGTCTAAGATTCATATTAAGAAAGTTGTGTATGAGGGATGCTTCAACATAGTGGCATCTACGGGGTAGGGTAGGGAACGGTAGACAGTTCTGGTAGAGGACCAGTTAATAGATGACTGTGATCTCTAACACTTTTCTTTTGTGATATTTAATTCTGTCAGAAAGATAGTGGCCAGCTTCTCCAAAGTAATGGAGAGGACAAGAGGAGTTGTGGAGTCTGTGGAGACAAAGAACTTTATCCATGAAAGAAAAGAGGGGAATGTATGAGAGTATAGTTATACCAATGCTCTTGTATGGGTGTGAGGCATGGGTAGTGAATGTGGCAACAAGGGGAAGGCTGGAGGCAGTGGAGATGTCATGTCTGAGGGCAATGTGTTGTGTGAATATAATGCAGAGAATCCGTAGTTTGGAGATTAGGAGGAGGTGCAGGATTACCAAAACTATCATCCAGAGGGCTGAAGAGAGGTTATTGAGATGGTTTGGACATGTAGAGGTGTTGGAATGAAATAGAATGACTTCAAGTGTATAAATCTGTAGTGGAGGGAAGGTGGGAGGGAGGAGGTTTTGGTGTGCAAGGGGCTTGGACTTCCAGAAAGCACGCATGAGCATGTTAGATAGGAGCAAATACAGACAAATGGTTTTTAGGACTTGAAGTGCTGTTGGAGTGTAAGCAAGGTAACATTTATGAAGGGATTCACAGAAACCAGCAGGCCGGACTTGATTCCTGGAGAGGGGAAGTACAGTGTCGGCACTTTGAAGGAGGAGTGTTAATGTTGCAGATTTATAATGTAGTGTAAGTGCGCCTCTCGCAAGACAGTGATGGAGTGAATGATGATGGAAGTTTTTCTTTTTTGGGCCACTCTGCTTTGGTGGGAAACGGCCAGTGTTAATAAAAAAAATATAAAAAAGAGTTGAGTGGGAATCTTAATTTTTTGCTTACTTTCTTTTATGTGTAAATCCATCGTTTGGCTACAGGCTTTGTTGAGAGTGATGTAAGCCCTTGCTGCATGAGATGATACTTCACTGCCTTGAGACCCCAAGCCCAGTTGGTTTAGCTGAAGCAAGCTGGCAGCTTCTGCGTGAATGTTTCTCACTGCCGCTTTGGCAACGAGACGGAGAAGAGTGTTACCAACAGCAATGGGTTTGATTCCCCCATCCTTTTTCAAAGCTCATAATTAGGCTGCAAAAAAGGTTTAATTTCTTCAGGAATTTGCCCCACCAGACAGTTACTGATGAAGGTTGTTAACTCTGAAAGAACTGATGCAACTGTGCCAAGTACTGTATTTACCATCTCTCTGATGTGTTGTGGTTGTATTACAGTGTAACCCCCTGCAGATCCTGCTGGAAATCATCAGTAAGATTATTGTTGGTGACACTGGTCTTCCTGGTTGGGTGCTTGTCTTTCAGTGCTTGAACTGTGGTTTAATTTCTGGAAGCAATTGCATTGTCAATTAAGATTATTTTGATTGCTCCCACTGTATTTCTTCCTCCTATTTGTTTTCTAACCTGTGCACAAATTTTCTTGCTTCAGTGGAATTTTTCTTGGGTCTACCTCAGTGATTCGTGCAATGGAGGGGCAGACAGCTATACTTATCTGTTCTTGTGTAGTTGCACACTGCTCTGATGTAATTAGTGATTTGCTGCCTCTTGCATGCACTGCTAGACAGAGGTTACACCATGCCTTAATGGTGCCTCAAGCTTCTAACTTGGTAGATCCTTTATTTACCTGCTTTAGAATGTCTGAGAATTTCCCTTCAGCATATGAATGAACAGCTTTAGAGATATGAGAGAAGATCCTGCTAGCAGTAGATTTGAATGCCATCAGATCATTGCAACTAAGGAAGCTGCCTGTGGAGGCTGTGGGCTGCTCTCTGCATGCATGCACATATACTTACCATATAGGTAGTTCAACTTCTACCAGGGTTGATGACCATCAAAAAATTAACACATTCACCATCTTTTTTTTTTTTTGCTTTAGCTTGATTTTCTGAATTCATTGAAAAACATTTGATAAAAATCAATATCTTCTAAATAGCTTAAGGAATTGGCATAAAAAATTATACTGTATAAACTTTGTGTTACGTTGTTCTGTTTAAATTTTCAGCCTGACACCTCAGTTCCCTGGTGCAGAGAATGGTATGTATGATGCTGCCAATTTTTTAATGAAATTCTCAAAATGGTAGTCATGAACATCGATTAAAAAAGTCAAATCCATCTTCTTTTACGATATGCCATTGCTGAAATTTTGCCACTGATAAAAAGAGGTATTCTAAATTTATCACAGAAACTAATATCACATACTATTCCAAGTTGAAGCCAGTTGAAGCTAACAAATTAGTGCCCTCACATTTTTAGTAACAATCCAAACTTTCTTCTAAGATATGAAGGCAATGATGGTTTGCAACTAACCATAAGAGGCCAACACCTTAGTTTGATCGATAAAATTGGCAGATTACAGCTACATAGCCCAAATCCAACACAAATCTTCCTCTGTTTGATAAAGCAGTTTAAAATTTTAAGGCAATCAGAAAGGGTCTTCTCATATTGCCTGGAGCACCATCACAACTTATTTAATATAACCGTCACTTATACAGCCTGTAACAATCCAAATCTTCCTGTAAGAAAGAGATACCAGCATTGCAATTCAGTGCTGGTCAGCACCATGCCAAACATTGTTTACAATTAGATACACCAGTACTTTTAACTTTAAAGCTGATCAGATGAGATGCTTTAAAGTTATTGCACAGAAACTACGAGGGCAAAAAATACCTGATACAGGAGTCCCTTTTGAGGGATACCAGTAATAGTAATGTGTAATATGGAATTTTGAAAAAAAAGTTATACTTATGTATGATTTTGTTCATATTAAAAAACTTTTGAATTTATTTTATTTTATTCATATATGCATACTGAATATGGAAATAAGCAAGTGAAAAATGGGTATGATGAAAAGCAATGCTGTCATTTTAGAAAATAACATTTATTTCATCAAAATAATCTACACAATGATATTCACCCAACTAGCCATGGTATTGAGTGGCTGAGGCTGCACATGCGGGAACCTGAATCAATGATCTCAGCGAGGCTAACATTATATACATCATTCACAAACAAATCTGCCCAAGAAATCACTCGAGGAAATACTCATAAAAATAAATTATTAAACATATGACTGATTTACAGCACAAGACAAATTCACAGTGCCACAAGGACACAAATTATTATTATAGTATTATACAATGCAAAGGTGATTTAAGTTGTAAGAATTAGCGAAGGTGTAAAATTGCCATCATAGTTGATGCAACAGATCTGCTTTTGTTAAAATTCATAGAGGCAGTCTGCACTGAAGGTAGGACTTTCATTAACATCAGTCAGAGTAAGTGTGTCAAGATGGAAATAAATGGTATAAAATACCGACACAATGGAAATATAAACACACATGCAGTATAATGTGTTCCTTTATTGACAACGTTTTGCCCACACAGTGGGCTTTTTCAAGCCACAAACAGATCTGTTTGTGACTTGAAAAAGCCCACTGTGTGGGCGAAATCGTTGTCAATAAAGGATCACATTATACTGCATATGTGTTTATATTTCCAAGTGTGTCAAGGCAATGATGTGTCAAATGTGAGTTCTGCATTTTTGCTCTGATATATCAAGACAGTCTATTTATATATGGTAAATTATTAGTTACATGACAGTCCTTGCAGAGTCATTGAGCATCTTTCCATATTCTGCGAGTGTGAATCACGTGTAGCTGATTCGTAAATGTGTGAATGCAGTTTTCCACATCCATCACCCCAATGCTGTTGTTAAAAGTTTTGGAATCTCTGGGAAATACTGCATGTACTGGAAATTTATACAAAAAAGGGATTTTCCTGTGTGAGAGTAGCAGAAAACGAATAGCAAACTGAGTGGTTTGGTGTGCATGTTCATTGCTATGAACATCAATGTGTCCAGGGACCCAGCAATAAAAAGATTATTTTTGCCTGCAAGAAATTTAACATAACCATTATTGTGTACTAAGTATGATGGGGTGTGGGGAGTCACATCTCTGGATAGCTTGTAATGTACTTTTGGAGTCTGAAACAACAATGAATGAGGAAACATATATGACTGCATAGGAGTTTCCTGTGAAAATACTGGCTAACTCAAGTAAATCTCCATACCCAATTCCATTTGAAGATTTGGAACAATCTGTGTACACTACCATAACATGAGAACAAGACCGAAAGTGTTTAAGAAAGAGCACAGATTTGTAGCAGGTATGTTGGTCATCAAGCACTGAAGGGGTTGTAAAGATAAATCACTGGAAGTTTCCAAGTAGGAATGGAAGAGTATGATATGGGGTAAACATAAAGGAGAAAAAAATTGAGAGCTATTACTGGAGTTTGAATGCAGATATTAAAGGACCATAATAAATAGAGCTTATGATTAAATAAGTTAATCTTACTAACACTTGTAATTATTTTGCATGTACGAGGATCATGAATGTTATGGAAGTAAAAAAAAAAATAACAAATGTAATGGGTATTCCTGTGATCCTACAGAGAAAAGATGGTTTACATTTGTATACAAACTCTTGAGTAGAGATCAGAAGGCTACTTGACAAATTTTATCCTTGATGAGGAACCTTGCCAAGTTTAAGAATTCCAAGAGAGCCCGAGGAATGCATTTTATCCCTGTAATTTAGCTCAGACAGTATTAGAACTGCAAGAATTCTGAGAAAAGTTTGCTAATCAACTCTCCAATAAAAATTAGCTAAAGTTTTCAGTAGGTTCTGCTGAGTAAGACAGTTGGTTTTTAACAAGATGCAGATACACTACTATAACATTCAACAAACAAAGAGGTCTAGAAATTTAACCATAACACATACTGGGAAAAGGGAGCCATGCAGATACATAACATAGGCTGTGGATAAGGTGTCTGGTGAAGGTTATCAAATCTGTTTTGGCAACAGAAAACAAACCACATAATCTATATTAAGCTGGAGAGTGGTTTGTACAGGTCAACACTCTAGGCCTGTATATGCAATATTATTATAATCAAGGGGAAGCGCTAAACCCGTAGGATTATACAGCTGTATATGCAATAGCAAAATTATCTACACATAAGAATGACCAGATACCTACGGAACTGAGGTAAGCCCATTAATAGCTCTCATTTATAAGGTACATGTAGTACCAAGGATGCAGTTTTGAGGTAACCTCCACCTTCGAGTGAAAAACAGGGGTGCCATGGGCATAATAAGAGAATATTGTCAACATCTGTAGTTCAAGACTTTTAAACCTGCTAACTGCAGATATCAGAAATGTTATTAGAATGAGTATAGAAGTTTTCAAGAGAAAACTGAATCATTATTTCTGCCAAGTGCCAGATCAATCAGGCTACAATAAATAGGGAGCCAATTAACTGGCCACCAACAATAAAAGCCTGGTTACTAGGCAATAACAGAAAAGCCTGTCCCCAGGCTGGAATGCAGGGACAAAAATACTCAAAACTGGCCACAGGAGTTGCATAAAATCGGGGCAAAAGCTATTATTCACTCAAACCCTGAAGTGTATCTCTGATATAAAATCTTTAAGTAGTAGTACTCCACTTTGAGGCCTAGGGAATGTCTAAAGTCAAAATGATGAAACACCAGGTGGTGTCACAGGCCTTTTCTTAATTGAGAAAAGAAGACAGCAATAATTGAATATTTGTCCATAAAGGCATTTCAAATGTGTGTATCAAGTCAAAACAAGGGAAGGGGAGTTTGTGGTGGAATAACTACTTCTAAAACCAAACTGATGAGTGGAGAGATTCGTGTGTCTAAGTACCATGGAAAGTGTTCATTGACTAAACTTTCAAACAATTCACTAATAGCACTTGGTCCTGAGGTAACTGGGTTATGGAATGGGAGTGCTACTGCAGTTTTGCACCATAGACACAATAATGTCTTTGGACCACACCTGATTGAAAAAGTGGAAGAGGAAAATTAGTGCTGTTGGATGTAAGTTTTACAGCATGTGAACCTATATATCATTAGGCCTGGCTGCCATTTGGTCAGAATACAGATACTGATGATGCAAGTTCCAGAAAGGTAAAGTTCAGTGAAGTAGTCTCACACTTGGATTTAAATTGGAGAAAGGGGGGAGGAAAGCTAAATATGGAACGTAAGAAATATGAATAGTGATGTCCAGTTGCTTTTGGAAGCAGGATTAGGTGTACTTGCTTGCTAACCAAAATACTTTTTTTTTCTAGACCAGGCATACAAGAGACAGTGGCATTCACAGTGGACAGTGTAAGTATGCCAACAAGTTTGTTTAGTTGTTCATATAATGTGACTCACATGCTCTCCCACTTGTTGATAAGTTGAAAATGGTCTATGGTGTGTCTGTAATGGTAGCAGCCCCATGCAGCTTGCTTCAAATAAATTGCACAAGCACAGTCAGGAGACCCCCAGGGAATACATTTCTGAAAATGTTTACCAGAGGTCCAGGGGATGGAAAAAGTATTTGCGGAGAATACTGAGGTGACTAACAGATGTAATAACTCATTTGTAGTTGAAATGCAAGTAGTATCAGGAAAATAAGCATGGGGTGTGTAGAGTGCCCAATTTACACTTTTGATTTGTCACTAAGCTCAGTAAAGAGGGCAGGTATAAAAACAAGAAGTGAAAAGAATAGGGAAACAATCACTATTATGTAGATCATTACAATCCATTCAAACTCAAGCACTATAGAGGAAAAGCAGGTAGAGATATCCATGAGAAGGTGCACATTTGTAGATCTTTATCTAGAAAGACAGGTGTTTAAGATATGGAGAGGTACAGGGTTCAAAAATTAACTGATTTCAGACCTCCTCAGTGCAAATGATGAGTTAAAATCATCTAATAAAAGGAGTGGCATAAAGAAAAGTAAAATAAAAGAGTGTACATTAGTTAAGATGAGAGCACGAAGGAAAGGGATTCAAAGAGATAACATACAAAGCACTGTATTATGTAGATTATGTTTTTGAAGACAAATGTATACTTGGAAAAACTGGGAAAGTAACATTTGGAACTCTCCAAGATTCCCCCTGTATCCTGTGATATTCTATTGTAAAACTGACATTATTACTTACCAGTAATAAAGCAGTAAAGGTAAGCAAGGGTTGGTTAAGGACTAGTCAGTAAAGTTGACATGAGATGGTAGAGGCAAAGTGATGAGAGATTTTTATGTAGTGCAGTTTTGTTTGTAGAGAAGCAGTATGCATGCAAGTTGCAAAAGTAGATGATGGCAAAACATTAGCAGTATAGTGGCAGGCATCATAAGACTGGGATATTAATTGCAGTCAGTTATGCATCATATTTGGGTGTTTAAGTTTAGATGAGGGTATTGTTGTTTCTTCATTTAAAGAACGGTTTATTGAGGTCCCTTTCTAGCTCTCTTTTTGAGATACACCATTAAGGTCTCAAGTCTCTCTAGAGGCAAGGAGGTTTAAGGGAGTGTAATGTGTGGAACGGGGGTGTTAAGCGGGGTAGAGACACTGGTAGCCATCAGAGGTCAGGTGGCTAAAGTAATGAATAAGCTTGTAAAGGTAGGACTGACCCATTGTGTCTGTGAAGGATACAAGAAGAGTGTGAATCCATAAGTGTGTGTGCATGCATGTGCATTTGTGTGGGCATGTGGGTATGTGTGCATGTGCTATATCAACATTGTTACTTGTCTGTCACAGTCACTTAGAATATGGCTTTGAGCCACTCTGCTCTTTGGTGGAATGATCAGTGAATCATCATTGTGTTGTGGGTGAAGTAGATTCCATGATCAAGGTAATATGGGGGTTCAGAGGTACTAGAGAGGGCAAGTTGAATACCAGTTTGGGTTCAGGCAATAAGTGATAGCCCGAAGGCAATTCAGAATTTTGAGGGTCCATATTATTATTATTATAAAAAAAAAGAGGCGTTAAACTCACTAGAGTCATACAGCGCTGCAGGGAACGGGGTGTTGCTGGATCATAGAATAGCAAGGGTGGAAAGGGCTGTGAGGAGTGCTAAAGGAAGTATTATCAAAGTTTGTGTAATCAATTGGTTGCAGTCAAAAAGTCAGAGGGAGTGTGTGTCAAAGGTGAGGCCGTCAGCAAGGAGGGATAATAAAGTAAGGGTGTTAGAGAGGTGATGACGTGCTCGGTGATAGACAGGATGGTCCAATAGAATATGGCAAACTGAGATTGGAACCTGACAGTTCTCACAGAGAGAAACAGGGCACCTCTCCATGAGACATCCATGAGTAAGACAGGTGTGCCCGTTGAATAGACAGGAGAGTACTGTCTCCCACCCTTGGCATCGATGACATGAAGGCCAGAAACCTAAACTTGGTTTGATAGAATGTAATTTGTTATGAGTCATACTGGACCAATGTCATTGGGTCCATAGCTGTGCAGGGGTCAGCAAAGACGGTCATAGTCATTTGGGGTCCAGGAGAATAAACCAATGTCTCATTTATCATAATATAAAAAAATGGGAGACAGCTCTGAGACTAAGAGAAAAGAAACCACAGGTCCACCCCAAACCATAGTTACCTCTGCTGCAACAGAAATCACCTCTTACCCAACCCTGGTACACAACACTAGGATGGCTCCTCCAGAACTAACTACACAAGGTTCAGCAACACTGCATTTTTAGACAAGAGTGCTAACTGTGCGATCATGTTTAAGCTAGTAAAGGTGGTGAGCAAACCAACAAGAATGGCAAGGCATATTCCTTCAGGTTCTGAAGCCAAGGCATTAGACCTGACTTTCCCTTTCTTGGCTGAAACCTGATTGCCTCCTATTTTCCTAGGTGTTATGTGACCCCTGCAGGTTCAGCATTACCCCCTCCCACTCCAAATTTGATAATAATACCAACACCCTCAGGTGACACTTCTGAATCTGATGGAAACCTCCAGTAGTACTTCTGTACTTCCATCATCATAGGGCCTTCCAGATGGCCACCCAATCTCACAGGAGGGTCACCTGACATGACCTATAGTGATCCACTTTTGATCAGGTGGAGTGACCAACCACCAATGGAACTTATGTTAGAACATGGCTCAGTGATTCCTTTTCCTTCTGTCTAGGAGCTAGGTTTAAAAAAAAAGATTAATATACTCAATGATTATACCAAAAGGAGAGGGAGGGAGAGCAGTATACAGAATCAGTCTGAGAAAGAAGAGAAAAAAGTCCATTTCCTCTAAGATCCCCCTTGTTCATGGCAAGGGAGCTCCCTCATGAAAAGACAAGAACACAAAAAATGCTTGATTTACAAATACATGTAATGTACAAATAGACTATGATCTGCATTACATCTTATGATGACAACACCTTTAAATCATGTATGAAATTAATATTTGATAATTAAATCACTGGGATTTTTTAATCAGATATAAGTACTGCATGCCCCATATGGGTTTATTAGTTTTGTGAATACACTGATGGTGATCTTCATTAGATGCAGTCAAAATATATTTGCTGTCTAGTTTAATTAAAGCAAATAAATTTTTATAATGTATAAAAGTTAATAAAGGATTTTTCTACATGTAAATACTTTTCCCTTGGGTAACAAAGCTTAGCTCCAGTGTTAGCTTAGTCCCAAAGTAAAATACGTAAAAGAATGTACTGTAGTTTGATATCTTAGGCAGAGATTTTTGTGAGTGTTTCTCTTAAGTATCCAATGAGCATTTCCAATTTATTAATGTCAAGACAAAATTTACATAGAGGCCTTTACTTAGCTTGTAATTAATTGTACGTGACATGTAAGAACAATAACAATCCTAATTTCAATATACAAATTTTCTTGTATTAAAAGTTTTGCCTGCAAACATAACACAAATTTAATCCCTTTTTATATTGTTTCATAACAGGAAAAAAGTTCTTGTACTGCAGAACCACACCATCATTATTATTCCCATTAATAACAATAAAAATGTGTGTGTTATGGTTTAGTACTGTTTTACTTACACGTTTACACTCTGCAGATGCACACATTTGAAGCACATTTATGTACTTCCACAATCCAGACTTGGAGGGTTTTCACAGCAAGTCACTGGCCTTTTAGGAAGTACTGTATTACACAAGCCTATTTAGTACAACTCAGAGATATCAACCATCTCTTATGTGGGTTCCTTTCCTGTGGTCAACAATAAGTGGAGTAAGTACCATTCTTGACATGTAAATGTTTTAACAAGTACACTCCTGTAACCTTCTGTGAAAACCCCAATTTTTCCACCAAGTGTTATGATTGTGTACTCTATTGCTTGTTAGCATGGAAACATGATTGACTTGCACAATACTTTTACACAAGTATGAGACAGGTGTGGAAGGCAGCCTCATACTTCAGGTACATTACTATGAGCAAGATTCATGCTACAACATATGTATAAATATATTTGAAATTTCTTGCATATCTAGTATCTACACAATGATTTCAGATTAATGGAATAATTTTCCTATACTGATGCCTTCCACACATTTCCCATCAAAAAGAATCACTTCTAACATGGCTATGCTGCCAACCACAACTGGCAACCCCTTATATAAACTTTAGTATAGGACCCGTACGTACAAAGGGGCACAGGCTGCTGGTGAAGCACTTTTGATATTACAATGAGTAAGATTAAAAGAATTAAAACAAAAAAAGTAGGTAAACAGGATAAGTTTGCTCTTGTTGAATATTGTCTGGATTGTCCTAGGATTAAAATACAGTACTCACTTTACATGTCATCATGCAGAATCCCACCTATAGCCATCGTGAACCACCCAGGCACAATATAACTTCAGAGTATTTATATATGCATGAAGTCATTTAGACTTTTGAAATTATGCTCAAGACACTTCTAATAATCATACTGCAGTAATCCCTCACAGAGCGACTCTTCACTTAACAACTTCACTAAGCATCAGAAAGAAACATTAGAGAATAATTTACGGTAACGTCTCCCACTTAATTTGTCATAGCTGCCCATTATTACCAACCTACAAAAAACAAAAAAACAAAAAAAATTTTGAATAAATTCCACAAAAAAAGTAAAGAGCTCCCAACAAACATGTCACATTGCCATACACAAACAATGCTTACATAGGATAGAAAAATCATAACTACAAACTTACCAAAATAGAGGAAAAAATAAATGCTGTAAATCTTAACAAATTAAAAAAATGAGTTTGCACATGCATCAGTTACAAAAAATAATGCATTTATATAAAAAATAAATTAAGATGTTTAAAAGAATTACCCATTTCTTCATCGGTTTTTGCTAAAGCAACATGAGCTCACCACTTGCGCTTTGAGCAATTGTCTACAAAAAATTAATGTAGTTGACAGACAAAAAGTAAAAGAAAAAAAATTGTGTAATCTCCTTTCCACCCGTGTGGTCTACAGCAACACCAAACTCCAACACACCTCTCCTTATATTGTTAACACAAGAAGCCACAGTGTTCACACCTCTCCTTATATTGTCAACACAAGAAGCCAGAGTGTTCACACCTCTCCTTATATTGTCAACACAAGAAGCCAGAGTGTTCACACCTCTCCTTATATTGTCAACACAAGAAGCCAGAGTGTTCACACCTCTCCTTATATTGTCAACACAAGAAGCCAGAGTGTTCACACCTCTCCTTATATTGTCAACACAAGAAGCCAGAGTGTTCACACCTCTCCTTATATTGTCAACACAAGAAGCCAGAGTGTTCACACCTCTCCTTATATTGTCAACACAAGAAGCCAGAGTGCTCACACCTCTCCTTATATTGTCAACACAAGAAGCCAGAGTGTTCCATGTAATTAATTTGTATGTTTGGGCTGAGATACAGTTGTCATGTACATTATTTGTAATTACTTAAGTCTGAGGGTAAGGGTAAGGATGAACTCCACTTCTTGGTCCTGCCTCTTAAATTTCAATCATCTGACATGAATTAGTCCTGCCATATCTCTCTTTTTTTCAACTCCTGTATTGAGTCTGTTTCCATAAAGAACATTGGTGCCCATGTAATGTTTGCATAATCTAACTTTGTGAGACTTTCCTGTGGAATACATCTTGTCATTCAGTGTGGGATTACTGCACAGTTTTTACTTAATTCATTTAATACAGCCAAAGAAGCAGCACTTGGCCAATATTGGTTGTGCAACATCTTATTGTGTATTATATTTCAATAAGAATATATAAGGAATTTGCACAAAAAAAAGCTGACAATAGCAGCTTGTATCTCACTTTAGAATGAGGGATAGCCAGGGCGACAGACAGGAATGGCCATTTTTTTTTTTTTTAAATAATCCAAAACTCCATTCACTTCTTTAGCATTCATTCTCTCATAATTTCTTACACTGTTAATTGAGGGAATTGGGCCAATAGTGCTGTTCAACACAGAAATTTTGCTCAAAGGCCTAGGAGGTTATAGGTCCAGTTTAGACAGGGCTTATATTCCTAGTTTGTCGGCACTCCCAATCCCGTCAAATAATGCCAGTGGTGGCGGAAGTGGTTATATAGCAAGCAAGATATAGTCAGCTGTGCTAGGGAGTTCTACAGCATTAAAATTTAAAAAGTAATAAGTATTTGAAACCAGTGTATATATATATAATATATATATATATATATATATATATATATATATATATATATATATATATATATATATATATATATATATATATATATATATATATATATATATATATATATATATATATATATATATATATATATATATATATATTAAATAAAGAAATAAAGATAATTCTTATACAGGTGCACATCCCTTTATCCAAAAGCCTTGGGGCCTGTATTGTTTCGAATTTCAGACTTTTACAAATTTCAGAATGATTGTGAACGCTGCCACGTGGCAGCTTAACCCATCACGGAGATGACTGATGCTCCACACACCACGAAAGAACTTCGGTTTTTGGAACTTTTTGAATTTCAGAATTTCGGATAAAGGGATGTGGACCTGTAATATACTGAATAGAGACAAAATATGCAATTATGATCTGAATAAAAACAGATAAAAAAAAATAAGTCTTACAAGTGCACAACTGTTATTAATAAAAGTTTCAGTAGAAACATTCTCAATTAAGTAGAGTGTATTGTCCTAGCAAAACAACTATGACTCTACTTGGGTATATGACTATAGAAAAAAAGGAAAACCAATACAGTGTAGTATAATGTAAATCTTCAATATATTTCATTAATAATGAATAACTACAAACACAATGTCATATGTAACTAACAGGTGACTGAGTTGATGCAAGAGAATGCAAATGTACAACAAGAGGGAAATAATATCATGACCTGATAAACACACACGCTGAGACTCTAAGTGTTAAGTGGAACTTATAGGAACTTTTGGTACACTTACAGTCTCGGCCTCTGACCCACTGCATAACTCACTCCGCCCGAACCACAAAATAATTTGTACTTTGTAGTGCTGCAGATTTAACAGCAAGATCTCTGAAATGACTGCCACATTACTGAAAAACCAGCATGTATCTGAATGACTGATAGAGTTGTAAATGACAACCACATCACTAAAAGACCAGCACTTCTCTGAATGACTGGCAGAGTTGTAGATGACCAGTAGACTTATGAATGATCAGTATCTCCAGATGATCTTGAGATACCTGTAGATATCTGAGCAATCAAAAGATTAATTAACAACTGGCATACTAGCAGTGATGAAGCCATTGTAAGGGGGGGGGGAGTCAATTAAGGGGCTGAAAGCCCCCTAGATGCAAATACCTTTTTTTTTCAATTAATGGCTAAATTTCAATGTATTATATTAACCAGTGCCCACAAAAGCATGAGAGTTTAAGAAATTTCAAATACATACAGAAAGTCATATTTTTAAAGACAATTTCTTTGATTTTCAGTATCTTATGATTTTTAAGCCCCCAAGATTGAAAACCTGGCTTAAGCCACCCACATTGAAATCTTAAGTCCCCAAGACTGAAATCCCCAAACTGAGATCCTGGCTGCACTACTGCATACTGACACCTCTTTAGTAACTAAGAGGCAAGTGCGATGTATGAAATTTTCTCAATGACCAGTAAATTTCTAAATAAGTGGCAAGTCTATCGAATAAATTACAAGTCTCAGAAGGATTAGCATATCTATTGCGGGACAATAACAGCTTATAAATCTCTGAGTAATTAAAAAATCACTAGGTGTTCAAGAAATTTCTAAATTATCAAAGTGAATTTGAGTGACTGCCAGTTCTCTTAATGATCATCAAGTCAAAACAACCCATGAACACATAATGAGTGACTATGATTCATATGCCAAGTGGTGAGTTTAGTTTTGATGACCATTATACATTTTAGATTACATTCATGAAGGGGAGTGCTAAAAGCCTGTAAGGGCCATAGATTGCCTGGGGGAATGGGAGGAATTTAGGTTTGATGTTTCCCATTTCCCCAGGCACTGCATGACCCCAACAGGTTTAGTGCTCCCCCACAAAGAATAATGTTAGTCAAGGTTAAATTCATCAATGGTATAAGTTAACATTATAAAGACACTGACAAGATGTCTTTAATTATATCATATATTACCTATGAATATAATAAATACTTCTA
Organism: Cherax quadricarinatus; assembly: GCF_038502225.1. Lineage (NCBI taxonomy): Eukaryota > Metazoa > Arthropoda > Malacostraca > Decapoda > Parastacidae > Cherax > Cherax quadricarinatus. The sequence goes on from NC_091321.1 coordinate 25,736,478, forward strand.
AAGCCATAAAATTTCCAGATGTTTAAGTTGGGTGGTACAGTATTTAATCTTCCTTTATAAAATGTTAATGGAAGCCTGAATGCTAATAAATCAAATCTGATGCCACATATAGTATGCATAGTTTCTTACAGAGTTTTTAGAAAATTTCCATACCAACTGGAGTTTACTATATGCCTGGAGAAGATGATGCTCTATATTATGTGAATTTTAAGACTGATTCACCTTAACTAACTAATAATGAGTTGTGAAATATGTGGTAAAGCGAACTGGATCTGATGATGGTTGGCATAAACCAATCAATATGCAATGATGAAACCTAGAGAGGATGTCACTTCTTGGCCAGTCAGAGTTTGCTGCTATGTTATATGAAGAGCAGAATAGTTGAGAAGATCTCATGCCCATTCTGGAACTGAACATTGCAACTGCCACTTACACCAGGAAACTTGATGAAAATAACTGAAAATATACTTACTTGGCTATGAAAATTGATGGAAGTGATGGTGGGTTACAGGCAGTCTCCTACTGGAGTATTTTCTTCAAAATACAGTATAAAACATCATTCCAATAATCATACATCAGCACAGACATAAGAGAATCTTTTAGATAATAGATTTCCTCAATTGTCCAACATGAAAAATACATAATTGCAACTGAATGATTTTTAGGTGCATAGTTTCCAAGCAAATCAAGATGAAGACATGGCAAGACAATGAATGTGATGATTTAATAAACTTTTTAATGAATTTTAACCATTTTGGTTCTCTTAGTTTGATAGCTTTGTGTGTGTACATCATCATAAGCCTTGCCATTATTCCTTCATGTGTACTTATGTAAATCATTCATACTTATGTACACGTCAAGTCTTTCAAGGAACATGATATGAAAATTCATCTTCACTCTATTAACTCTGGTTACCTATAAAAAAAGATACACAGGGTATAGGAGAAGGGCTAAATAACATTAAAACATTCGTCTGAGTTGCGTCAAAACCATTGTACGTTAAACCCTGAGAAAACCTATTAGAATGAGGCTCAGTTAAGTCACATCTTGTCGCAACTGTTTACAGGAGCGGGAGTGGCCGATCAATAATATCTTTATAGGGCAAAAGGCAACTTTAACAAATTTTAGACAAATGAATAATAAAGATGACATCTACCTGGAGTCTACCTGGAGAGTATTCTGGGGATCAATGCCCCCACGGCCCGGTCCACGACCAGGCCTCCCAGTGGATCAGGGCCTGATCAACCAGGTTGTTACTGCTGGCCACATGTGATCCAACATATGAACCACAGCCTAGCTGATCTGGCACCTACTTTAAGTATCTGTCCAGCTCCCTCTTGAAGGCATCCAAGGGCCTATTGGTAATTCTCCTTATACATGGTGGGAAGCTGTTGAACACTCTTGGGCCCCGGACACTTATGATGTTTTCTCTTAGCGTACCAATGGCACCCCTACTTTTTCACTGGGGGTATTTTGCACCGCCTGCCCAGTCTTTTACTTTTGTAGGGAGTGATTTCTGTGTGCAGATTCAGGACCATTCCTTCTAGTATTTTCCAAGTGTAGATTATGACACTGTAAAGGATCTATGTACTAGTTAAAATCTTGTAATTTTTCAGTTGCCCTTTGCTTAAGAAAGATATTTTACATTTGTTATTATAGAATACCAAGACTCAAAAAAGTGGCATTTTTTCCTACTTGTGCCTCTGGGAAGTGGGTCCATAATGTCCCTCAAGCTGCTCAAGTAGGATTCACATGACAGAGTCACTTGGGAAAAAAATTTAGTGTAAAAATAAT
>NC_091321.1:25743271-25810771 GCF_038502225.1 Cherax quadricarinatus
CCATCATTAGCACTCGTAACACTCTTACTTCCACTCATCTGCATATTGCCTCCTGACCAAGCAGCTAAAACATAAACCAATTGAGATTTCACATTTTAACATTTAGTAATGACACAGAGTACTTCAAAGTAGAAACATTACTTTTGATTCATAATCTAGTGAGAAAACTTTATAGCACTTTCAGGTGCATCTTGGATCATTACCAAGTGACTTTACAGCAGTCCAGTATAGACTGAAACATAAAAAAAATTCTTCTTTAAACTTTAAGTTTGTGACACCAATTAGGTACATGATGCTGGTGAGGGAAAAGGACACATACACACACACTTAAAATAGTTTAATACAAAACATTCTGGTGCAGAGATTTTGTTCATTCCCAGGAGTAAAACATTTCCTATGAAAATATCTTAAATGTTTGTACATGTATCCTTTTCCTTGTTTTGGGCTAAGGTTAAATCAATCAAGCCACAGCATTAAAACGTATATTTTTCATTACTTCTGACCCAAATTCAGAAGCTAGATTATTACTGTCCTAGGGTTAAATCTAAAAACTGCCAAACTATGAACAGAACAATGTTACTGATCAGAGTAGCAATGTTAATAATTATGATAACACTGTTATCATGGCAACAATGTTATTGAACGTCATGGAAGCAATATTATTAATCATTATGGTGGCCTCCCTTTTTTTAAACTGATATCCTCACTGCTTATTTTATTCTAACTCATTAGAAGATGGCACTGTCAAATTTTGAAGGAGTTAAGACAATTTTAGGGGTTGCTCGTGAGCTCAGTGTATTAAGAATGACTAACTGACTCTACATTACCAATATGTATAACACAGAATAAAAAGTGATAAAAGTTGAATAATAAAGTTAAGGTGTTAAATGAGCAGGTAGTTACATTTTACTCACTGCAATATCAGAGAGAGAGAGATATATATATTCCCAGTAATAAACACAGCTGTACAATACCTAAAAAAAAAAAAAAAATAGCTTCCAAGTTATAGCTCAAGCCTCCCAAAAGATCTAGGAGCTAGAGATCAACACCTCTGAGATGCCCAGGAGCTTCAACTCAACAAACTTCAGCCTAGTATCTGCAGCTTTACATCCTCAAAAGCATCAGCTGCAGATCAACACCCGCAAGATATGCAGAGTTATGGGGCATGGGTTAGGGGTATGCCAAATTATCAGTATTGGTATCAGTGAGTATCAGCTCATTTTAATAGCATCAGAATTATCCTAAAAACAGTATCAATATTGGCAAAAAAAATTTTACTATTGTCCCTGGGTACTTATTTGTAGCTACAAAAGCAAAAGCTAAGCTCAATGTCCTGTCTTCAAAATTTAGTCCATTATAAAGTTGTTTTTATAGTTTCCAGTACTTGTAGTATTTACTACAGCCTCTCCTCTTCAAGGGGGGCTCCTTGGCGTGGTGAAGAGGCTCTTGGTCTGAGGAATTAGCCCTGTCGGTCTTCTTCCTCAGACCAAACCCAATTACCCCCCATTCTCCCCTCCCCTATCCCATCCTCCCCATCCTCCCCTTTTTCCATTCCTCCTCCTCCTCCTCACCCCTCCCTTTTGCCCTTCCTCTTTTTGGCCTTCGGGATTTCTCCCACAGGCGCGCTAGTTCCTAGGTAGGGGAAAGGACACCGGGGTCCATCCCATTCCGTTGAGGTTCTTGGCGGTGGCGTAGTTTGCCGTGGAATCTGGATTGCCTGGGGATGTCCCGATCCCTCTCCGGTATCCCGGAGTAGCTTTGGGTGTCTTTTGGGCGACGGGTGTATCTCTGGAAGCCACCTTTCGGATTCCGGGGGTGGTGGCCAAAGGAGGTATGCTTTGTGGTGGATATCCGGCCGCCCTCTCTTTTGTCCACCGAGGTAGCTCGGCAGATGTGAGGTTGCTATCCCGGATTGCTGGTTTACTGGCATGAAGGGTAGGGTATGGCACGGGTTCCATGCTGCATCTGCGCTACTAGCGGTGTTGAGGTCCTCTTGGGCGCGGAGGGAGATTTCCGGCCCTTTCATTCCTCCTGGGAACTATTCCTCCCCGCTCCCCCCTTTTTTTATTCTTTTTTTTATTTTTATTTTCTTTTCTTCTTTCTTTTTTTTTCTTAAAAACAAAAAGCAAAGGAGTAACCTAACCATGGCAGCCCTAGTCCATGAAACCACTATCCCCGGGCCCCTTCTTGATACCACACCCCATTCTGACCCTGCCTTGTGTTTAGACCACTCTTCGGACACTCCTGATGCCCCTGTACCTCTTGCTGGTGCTGTTTCCTCACCCGCTTCAGGTACCGAGGCTTCGACTGACTCCTTCGATTTGTCTGAACTCCGCTCTCCTTTGACTATGCTTCCGGCTTCTCCCTCTACGGTACGGCAATTTTCGAATCGCCCGCCCATTTCATGCCGGACCAACTCCGGTCCTACTCCTAAACGCCAACGTCAATCTCCTGATGATGCTCCTTCGTTACCTTCCCATTCTACTCGGAAAAGACCGACACGTCAAGCACTCCCTCTCCACGCTCAGTTTCGGACCACACAATGGACTAAATTCTTTACTTTAAGACCAACTTCTTCTTCTGCCTACCTTTCTGACCATAGTATTGGCAAAGCGCTCCTGCGTCATGTTGGCAGAGATATTTCATTTCACGCTCTCAAGAGCGGTACGCGCATCGTCACTGTCCAGAATGCTACCCAAGCTCATGATCTTTCTCTCCTTTCGAATATCGATACTACTCCTATCACTATTGAAAAACATCTTTCTCTCAATTCTTGTAGTGGTACTGTAATTCTGCCCCATACCATAGTCCAACAGAATTTCCAGTCATGTGGCAATGACATTTTTGAACAGCTGGAACTCCAGGATCTCCCAATCCTCAAAGTAGACACTTATGTCCTTCCTGCCCGGGGGCGGAGACGTTACCCTTGCAATGTGGCTCGTTTAACTTTTGACAGCCGAGAACTCCCGTCCTCTGTATATGTCGCGGGACATCGGTTACAAGTTCGAAAGGTGATACCTACACCGCAACAATGTAGAAATTGCTGGCGTTTTGGTCACCCAGCGAAATATTGCAGATCTATGGCCGAATGCCCAGTCTGTGGTGCCGACGACCATTCTAATACATCTTGCAGTCAACCTCCATCTTGCCTTAATTGTAATGAAGCTCACCCTTCGTACTCCCGCCGTTGCCAGGTCTACTTAAATGAACGTGAAATCCGTTGCCTCAAAGAGGCAGAAGGTCTCCCTTATGCTATGGCAGTTACTCATATCCGCCTCCAAGGGAGACTACCCCGTGTTTCTTATTCTCGTGTTTCCAAACGTCCCCCCACTTCTGGGGTCCCATCTTCAGCAGCCTCCTCTGTTGTTACCCCTCCCATAGCCACTACGGCATCTAATCCTTTTGCTGTCCTTGGCTCTGACGTCCCAACTACAACTCAGTCTGTTCTCACATCTTCGCGTCCTTCCTCACAAGCCCCAGTATCGACAAGACCTCGTACGACACCTAATACCAATCGCCCCTCTACTCAGAAGTCCAAAAAATCCACATTGCTCAAATCTTCTTTGCCCCTTCCTTCCCTTCTTCCACCTCCACACTTTACCTTTCCAGTCTCTGTACCTAGTTCTTCCCCTCTCTCTGGCTCTATTACAAGTGTGGAGATTCACCCTCCTCCTCGTACTATGCCTTCCACCCCCGTCCCCTCCCAAGTTTCTCCCTCTTCTGCCACCTCCCAGGTTTCTGCCTCTTCTGTCCCCCCCCACACTTCATCTCCAGTCCCTTACACTCTTCCCTCCCCCTCTACTTTGGTACAGTCCATTACTGTCCCAATCTTTACTCACCCTCCTCCTTCTATCTCCAATATGGTCTCCCATACATCTTTAAATTCAGAAACACTTGAAGCCATTTCAGAATATATTGCAGAGACTAAACCTTCAATGGACACTGATTCACTTCCTGTTCCTTCTCTTCCCTCTCCTCCATCTTCACAACCCCATTCTTCGCAACGCTCCGTTCCTTCGCTACTTGAACATCTTCCAATGCCACCACACGTTGACTTTTCTAACCCCTCTAGTCCGTAGGTGCCTTTACCTACAGATTCCTGATATTTTCTTCATCGCCAATCATGGCCTATTTACAGTGGAATATCCGCGGCCTCAGGGGTAATCGGGGTGAGCTTCAGATGTTGCTTTCCAGGTTTTCCCCTGTTGGTGCTTGCTTACAAGAACCAAAATTACACTCGGCTGTTTTCCAACCTATCTCAGGCTATAATTTATTGTATTCTTCGGATCCTTTCTCAGATGGGACCTTTAATGAAAGTGCCCTTCTTCTACGCAATGATATTCCGTAGTGTCACCTATTTGTCCATACCTCGCTGCATTACACTGCAGCCCGTATCCACTTGAATAAGTGGTTTACAATATGTTCTTTATATCTCTCTCCTTCTCGAGCATTTTCTATCCCAGACTTTGCCTTTCTTGTTTCATCCTTACCACCACCACTTCTGTTACTTGGTGATTTTAATGCCCACCATTTCCTCTGGGGGGGTCTCATTGTGACTCACGTGGCATTCAGTTGGAGGCTTTTCTCACCTCTCACCCCCTCAATGTTTTAAATACGGGTACTCCCACCCATTTTGATCCTCGTACTCATACTCTCTCTTGCATCGATCTATCAGTCTGCTCTTCCTCCACTGCACTAGACTTCACCTGGTCTGTTCTACCAGACTTACATGACAGCGATCATTTTCCGATCATTCTTACTTCTCCTTCCTATTCACCACCTTTCCGTAGCCCTCGCTGGCAATTTGATCGGGCAAATTGGGATCTTTACTCACACCTCACTGCTTTTAGTGAGGTTCCTTCTTCATCCTCCATTGATGAGCTCCTACACATCTTCTCGACGTCAGTTTATACCGCAACTTCTCATTCTATACCCCAAACCTCAGGCAGGCATTCTCAGAAGTGCGTGCCTTGGTGGTCTCCCGCTTGTGCTTGTGCAGTACGTTTGAAACGTGCTGCATGAGGCAGGTACCGGTACAATAGAAGCGCTGAGAGACTTCTTGATTTTAAGCAGAAGCGTGCGATCGCTCGCCGTGTCATCCGTGAAGCTAAACGCACTTGTTGGCGAGACTATGTTTCCACCATCACCTCTGCTTCTTCTATGAGTGCAGTCTGGAAAAAAGTGAGGAAATTGAGTGGTAAATACTCTCCTGACCCAGCTCCTGTTCTACGGGTCGCTGGTGTTGATGTAGCAAACCCTCTCGACGCTGCCATTGAACTTGGCACACATCTGGTCCGTATTTCCCGAGGGCTCCATCTATGCCCCTCGTTTCTTTCCTCAAAGTCTGCCAGAGAGTTAGTGCCCTTGGACTTTTCTTCTCTCAGAGAAGAACAGTATAATGTGCCTTTTACACTTCAAGAACTGGAGGCAACGCTCTCAGCTTGCCGATCATCGGCAGCTGGGCCTGACGACATTCATATTCGTATGTTACAACATTTACATCGGTCAGCCCTTGTAGTCCTCTTACACCTCTTCAATCTTATTTGGGCACAAGGAGTTCTTCCCCAGCTGTGGAAATCTGCCATTGTTCTCCCTTTCCGCAAACCGGGTACTACAGGACATGATGCCTCCCACTATCGTCCCATCGCTCTTACTAGTGCAGTTTGCAAAGTGATGGAACGTCTCGTAAATCGACGTTTAATGTGGTATTTAGAGACACACAACAGTCTCTCCGCTAGTCAATATGGCTTTCGTAAGGGTCGTTCTACCATAGACCCCTTACTACGCTTGGATACGTATGTTCGTAATGCCTTTGCGAATAATCACTCAGTTATTGCCATATTTTTTGACCTTGAGAAGGCATATGACACAACTTGGAGGTATAATATTTTGGCCCAGGCCCATTCCTTAGGCCTCCGAGGCAATCTACCATCCTTCCTTAAGAACTTTTTAACTGACAGACATTTCCGTGTTCGAGTCAATAATGTTCTTTCCCCGGACTTCGTCCAAGCTGAAGGTGTCCCTCAGGGATGTGTTCTAAGCACAACACTTTTTCTCCTTGCTATAAATGATTTGGCCTTTGTTCTTCCACCCAATATTTGGTCATCACTCTATGTTGATGACTTCGCTATTGCTTGTGCAGGTGCTGACTGTCATCTTATTGCAGTTTCTCTCCAGCATGTGGTCGACCGTGTTTCCACTTGGGCCACCACGCATGGGTTTAAATTTTCAAGTACCAAAACTCACCAAATTACTTTCACTAGACGCTCTGTTATCTCCGATCATCCTTTGTATCTCTATGGCTCCCGTATCCCCGAACGTGATACAGTCAGGTTTCTAGGCCTTCTCTTTGACCGTCGGTTATCCTGGAAACCTCACATAGCCTCTCTGAAGGCAACTTGTCACAGCCGGCTAAACCTTCTTAAAACCCTTGCTCATCTTTCCTGGGGAGCTGATCGTCGAACTCTGCTTCGCCTACATTCAGCCCTCGTTTTATCGAAACTCGATTATGGTGACCAGATTTATTCCGCGGCCTCTCCTGCTACTCTCTCTAGCCTTAACTCTATCCATCACCAAGGATTACGTTTGTGCCTTGGTGCTTTTCGCTCTTCCCCTGTTGAGAGCCTCTATGCAGAAGCGAATGTTCCATCCTTGTCTGATCGCCGTGATGCCCATTGCCTTCGCTACTATGTACGCTCTCACAATCTACACAATCCTTCCATTTATAGAATGGTCACCGATATTAGTAGACATTCTTTATTCGTTCGCCGCCCCTGTTTGCTCCGTCCCTTTTCTCTTCGCCTACATTCACTCTTGTCTTCCCTTCAGTTACCACCTTTATATGTTCATGTAGCATCTCACTTTTCCCTACCCCCCTGGGAAGTTCCAGCTGTTCGGGTCTGTTCTTTCTCACTCCCTTGCTCGAAAGCTCAACTGCCTACGGTGGCTTCCCGCTCTCTTTTTCTTGATCACTTCCACTCCCATTCTCATGCCACCGCTGTGTACACAGATGGCTCTAAGTCTTCAGACGGCGTCGGATTCGCAGCAGTGTTTCCGGACAGCGTCGTGCGGGGACATTTACTACCTTCAGCTAGCATTTTTACTGCTGAACTGTATGCAATTCTTACAGCACTTATTCGTATCGCATCTATGCCTGTGTCATCATTTGTAGTAGTCTCAGACTCCCTTAGTGCTCTACAGGCTATACGAAAATTTGATACATCTCATCCCCTAGTTCTCCGTATCCAACTTTGGCTACGCCGTATCTCTACCAAACATAAAGATATTGTTTTTTGTTGGGTCCCTGGTCATGTCGACGTACAGGGCAATGAACAGGCAGACACTGCTGCGCGGTCAGCAGTACATGACCTACCAATTTCCTATCGAGGTGTTCCATTTCTGGACTATTTTGCTGCAATAGCTACCCACCTTCGCACCCGTTGGCAACAACGTTGGTCAACTCTGCTCGGTAACAAACTTCATTCTATTAAACCGAGCATAGGTTACTGGCCGTCTTCTTGTCATCAGTGCCGAGGTTGGGAGACCACTCTCTCCCGCCTTCGCATTGGTCACACTCGTCTTACTCATGGGTATCTCATGGAGAGGCACCCTGTTCCTCTCTGTGAGCAGTGTCAAGTTCCAGTATCGATTAGCCACATTCTGTTAGACTGCCCTCTCTATCAACGAGCACGCAGAATTTACCTCCAACGTCGTCTTCGTTCTACTACTCTCTCTTTACCTTCCCTTCTTGCTGATGGACCATCCTTTAATCCTGACTCTCTCATTGACTTCTTGACAACGACTGATTTACTCCACAAACTCTGATGATACTTTTCGCACTCCCCTCAGCCCTTTCTAGTTCAGTCTCTTGCTGCCCTTTACCCTTTCACCATCCACTGCCCCGCTGTTATCCGTAACCTATTACTCATCCATCTCCCTTTTGCCACCTGATGCCCTCGCTTCCTTCCTGCCCTGCAGCGCTGTATAGTCCTTGTGGCTTAGCGCTTCTTTTTTGATTATATAATAATAATAATAATAACTACAGCGTCTGGTAAACCATTCTATTAATCTACCACTTTGTCTTTATAGTATTATTTTGGTAGCCGTTCTTCCTTACTTGGTAACTATGGAGTCTTATGCCAAGTGATGGAGTTAAGTTGCCTTTGTCAAATCTTTCACAACATACTTTACTTTCATAATTTTAAATATGGTTTTTTCATGTCTCCTCTTTTCCTCCGGTCAGAAAAACATGACATGTCCAGTACTTTCTGCCTTCAGAAATACTGGACAAAATTCCACTGGTTCAACTGATTTACATATAATGAACAAAGTCCATTGCTTACAAAAGTGTCCGATATTTTTATGACAGCAGCAAAACATTCTCTTCTCTATCCTCCACATATGCAATTACAGTCCACCTGCAACTTCCTAATACTCCAGGAAATCGAAGTTTTGCTGTACAAACATGAGCCCAAAGCCAATTGAACAAGCAATCACTGCAACTGACTTACATTTGGTGCTTGAATCCATGGAGAATGGTCCCAGGGTCAGTGTCTGTAGTGAAGATGATGAAGACTGACTATCAAATGCTCTCATCAATGTTGACTGACCACAGTAATGTCCTGGGTCTATACACTGAAGAAAAAATGTGCACAAATGTTAGAATATAAAAAATTATGGAAAGATCATTAATAAACTTCATTGTTTTTAATAAAAATGAAATAACTGTATTGGCTAGCTTCACTGTTGAAGCTTGAGAAAAAATTATAATTTTTCTACATAAAATCATCCATGTATCATTCAACCAGTATGAGAGCTAAACAAGGTTGGATAGAGTAGCAGAGTACTGGACCTGTTAATGTTGGGACCATAGTTCAAGCCTCTCATCCATCTTCCTGTTTATTCATTGACAGAAATTTGGTATAACTTAATTTGAGTTTATTATATATTATAGTTGATAGGAGTGCAGGGCATTATCAAATATGGTATAATAATTTAGTGTCTTACGACTCTGGCAAAATTTTCATGTGTCTTTCATGTTAATACACATCAAATTGACAAGTTTATTACACAGATTTTAATAGTGTAAATATTATTACATTTTCAAAGCACAAAATAATGATGTAGCATACAGCATAGAGAAATTGTAATTTTGTGTATATGTATGTGTGTATTGCAAGATTTCAGGTACGTCTTGCTACTTCTACTTACACTTAGGTCACACTACACATACATATACAAGCATATATATACACACCCCTCTGGGTTTTCTTCTATTTTCTTTCTAGTTCTTATTCTTGTTTATTTCCTCTTATCTCCATGGGGAAGTGGAACAGAATTCTTCCTCCGTAAGCCATGCGTGTTGTAAGTGGCGACTAAAATGCCGGGAGCAAGGGGCTAGTAACCTCTTCTGTATACATTACTAAATGTAAAAGGAGAAACTTTCGTTTTTCCTTCTGGGCCACCCCGCCTCGGTGGGATGTGGCCGGTGTGTTGAAAGAAGATGTATATATGTACGTGTGTGTGTGTGCATGTGTGCGTGTGCACATGTGTGCATGTGTGTGTGTGCATGCGTGTGTGCGTGCGTGTGTGCATGCGTGCGTGTGTGTGCACGTGTGTGTGTGTGTGCACATGTGTGTGTGTGTGTGCACATGTGTGTGTGCATGTGCACATGTGTGTGCATGTGCACGTGTGTGTGTGTGCATGTGCACATGTGTGTGTGTGTGTGTGTGTGTACTCACCTAGCTGAGGTTGCAGGGGTCGAGTCCAAGCTCCTGGCCCCACCTCTTCACTGGTGTGTGTGTGTAGGGACACACTGAGTGTGTGTCGGTGAGATAATTTATGGCAGTTATCAGTTTGAGATGTGTTACAATTGGGGAATAAAGAATTTCATGAGAATTAATCCTAATATGTCATGATTAGACATTGAATTACGTCTAGGGAGTGTCCACTCGTGATAAAGAATCAACGACGGTGATCGTTGACGACTCCCAGAAGCTGATAACACAATAAGAAGACACCAGCTTGTTCCCACACTGTCACAAAACACTTCATAGTGGTGACTCACTGTCATGGTAAGATTGCTTAGTGTGTCAGATTGGCTACTTCTGCATGAGAAGTGTGAGGGTTGCATCATCATGTAAAACCTTAAGCCATGTGAGCCACAGAACACTGCAATCTTACTGTCCATTAAATATTCCTATGTACCAATAAACAAACTCACACAATCTGTTCATTCATATCTAAGCAGTTTTTACACCTGAGAATTAATGATCAGGATAGGAATTACCATGGTCAATAAAAAGGTCACTTTGAGGATCAGTGAAGAATACACAATGTGAGAACTTAAGGATAACTGAATCAGCATATTGCTTGACAATCAAACATTAAAACTGCATTGTATTTTGAGTCTTAGAAAATGTTAGTAAGTAAGTAAGTTTGTAAGTAAGTTTATTCAGGTATACACAAATACAGTTCATAGAATTATCATACATAACAGCATATGTGTAGAGAACCTAGGATAACCCAAAAAAGTCAGACAGAGTGACTTATTTCCATTGGGGTCCTTTTACCTTATTATTATAATATAAAAGTTATAATATTTTCTTATTATTCTACAATGAAGATAACATTATCATACTAAAAAGACTATCTACTACACGAGGGTCATTAAGACTATCTACAATATGAGGGTCATTACTAGGAATAAGGTAAAATTTACACGTATGTTAGCTAAAAAATAGAAAATCATTCCCCTCCCTTTCTGTAGCTACATTCATCAGACACCTTTTGGCACTCTTCTTGAACTGGTTCATGCTATGACTTGCTTTGACATGTGCGGGTAGTCTGTTCCATTCCTTTATTGCTGTACAATAAAAGGTGTTTGATGCCTGGCCACTGACTGTGGGTACTACAAACACCTGTGTGGTATTTCAAACACCTGATGCAGAAATGTTTTATTTCATTGTTGAGAGCCCATTTAAAATAGAGCATTATATTTTAGGAAAAAAGAATAGAATCACTGAAAGAATACTATGATAATTTTACAAAAAAATTATCAGTTTCACAAACGGAAACTATATAAATTTACCCGATTAACAGCTGGACGAGGGAGAGAATCAGCTGAACATACTCCAAGCTGACAGTGAAGATAAAAGTAGCCTAAGTAGGTGTACTCTGCAAGAACCTGTTGAAACAGAAAACAATTATGAAAGAGGAATTTCCTGTATTGTTTCTAATTATAGTATTCCTTATAAGAATGAACACAGTATTCAAACAGTCTTTAATATATTCTTTTTCAAATGATTTAATTCTTTATACCAGGGTTCCCCAACCTGCAGCCTGCGAGTCATATATGGCTCTTCTAGGAAATGGATGTGGCCCTCACATGAAATTATGAATTCACTTCTATGTAGGTTCCACACTATAGTGTCAACAAAACTGTGTGGCTATCATCACACATTTGACCATCAAGTACATAGGAAGGTCGAGGACCACGGCTGTATACCATCTCTTTGGGATTGGGGTAAAGCATACTATTTGTCTTGTGAAATCATAATAATGCAATTGCAAACAACTCCCAGAATGAGTGGAAATAGAATCCATGGCACACCAGTCCTGTGTGCCCTGCTAGTTCTAGGACTAGCTACCATGGGTTCAAACTCCACATGTTCTACAAGTTACACTCACATAGCTTCTTGCAAATTTCCTTCAACATTTTCCACTATGGAATCCACCATGTTCATCACTTACCAATTTTTCAATTATTTTTCAAACTAATTTACTATCCAGTAATTCACTAGTTACACACAATATCCCCATTATTTTAAACAAATAAAAAGAGTATTAAGGGATATGAGTAGATTTTTAATATTTTCTTACACTGGAATTGCTAAGTTGGGAGCCAACCTACAGTACATAGTGGAATACAGCATCAAACATTCACTAAGTTAAGGTGAGTACTGAGAATAAAATATAATATACATTACCTGGAAGCTGAAGCTGGATGTCTGACTGTGGAACAACATCGGCTCCAAACCCACTGAGGGGCGAAGAGGACACGACTTCCTCACCAGAGATTCACGAGGGGCACCGGGACGCCCTGGAGCTGAACTGTTGCTCAGCCAACAGTCCTCAAGCACAACTCGCAGGTCTGCATCATATGCCTCAGTCCATGGCATGACTGGGAGCATAAAAAAAATTAGTTTTACTAAGAGTGCATATGCACAAACAATTTGGAAATTAGAACATTATTCTAACATCATCTTTCTTTCAACAAACCGGCCATATCCCACCAAGGCAGGATGGCCCAAAAGAAAAAACGAAAGTTCCTCCTTTTAAATTTAGTAATATATGCAGGAGAAGGGGTTATTAGCATTTTGCTTCCATCATTTCAGTCGCCTCTTATGACACGCATGGCTTACGGAGGTAGAATTCTGTTCCACATCCCCATGGAGATGAGTGGAAGTAAACAAGAACTAGTAAGAAAATAGAAGAAAGCCCAGAGGGTTATGTATACATGTGCTTGTACAACAGACCAGTCCAAAAATACATGTTAATTTTAAAACTTCAAAGGAAATGTGCTCCACAATGTAATTTTTATTCCACCATGTGAGCCTATACTGTGTGCCAAAACTTCAATCATTTCATGCATGTTTAAAGGTTGAGCAAAACTTCATCTTTGGTTTCTTTCTATCACAGATGGCATCCTCAGCACAAAGTACACGAAGTGCATTGGAACAGTGGTTAGTAGGGTGTCCCCTCGAGTTTTTCTCAACTGCCCGGCTTCCGAAGTGAGGTGACGTACTTTGCATGTCAATTCTTTCACCTGAAGCAGAACCTACTCTCACTTTTTGTTGCCTTCATCTACATTCGGTTCTGAAACGAGGATCCGCGTGGTGTACAAGCCCCTTGCAATGACTTGGACTTCCTCCAAACCCTTAGAGTGTATCCGGACAAAGAGATCACGAATGCTGCTGCTATCACCTTTGCATGCCATCTCTGCTATCTGGCGGAGCACCTGGTTGAATTGGCGTTCTTCAATGAGAAAGTGGACATTGAGACAATGTGCAAGATGGTGACCAACCTCAAGCAGGAAAAGAAACCACGGTGCCCCCATCGCTTGCAAGGTGTCCCAGAGATCGGAGTTGGACTGAAGGAGTTTGTGAGTAAGAGAATGCTGAAGATGTTTAACATCATTGCTGAGCATAGGAAGGGGAAGGAAAAATCTTCCTTCTAGAATGAAGACCCCGAAACGTGGGAGATGAACACAACATTCCTGGAAATAAAGAAGTCTTGTGGGATGTTTGAAGGTCGTGAATGATGCAGCAGAAAGAGCCGTTTCCTTAGTTCAGACCAACACGTCGCTGATCAAGGCCGAGGAGCAGAAACAGTACCCTCTTCACCTCATGGCAGATCGCCATTGCTGCTTCCCTGATTCTACAGGGAGAGACTAATGAATGAGGGTGATTGCTGAATTTTAGAGGGACAGATTGAAGTCCCACTTTATTTCATCATTCAAGTAGGCATGAGGAAGCATTATTATGAGTGAGTGAGCAGAGCAACGTCTTACTGGCAGTTGGTGTGACAAATGAGCGACCTGACACGGCCTGACCCAACCCGACACGACCAGATGCTTTTGAGAGGCAAATAACTTTTTTACTATATAGGAGAGAGACCTAATTCCTTTTGAATCAGATAGTCTCATGAAATAAATTGTTATTAAACATTTGTTTCACTGAAATTCCATGGGAAGCCCCCAGAAAACCATGGTATTTGAGGGGATGTTTGGCCAAATTTCAATGTTTGTTCAACTTGAGAAGCGAATTGCGTGAGATTTTCTGTTGTGACACTTTACTGAATTCAAAAGAGAAAAGATGGGAGAATACAATTAAGAATTTGCATTAATGTTTTTTTCAACTTTTAGTGGGAGAAATCAGCTGGGGAAAATTCCCATTTTCAGTGATTTTTCAGTTGAATACATAATTCAGTGGTTGGCGAAGGTCGATCAAAACCAACGATTTCTCATCCAAGAATTCATGACAAGCACATGCTTTATTTAAACTGAGTGGTACCTCCTCTTCAATGCACATATACATGTACCTGCTTGCTCATTTCACGCTCAACAAAGTGCTAAAAACTGGATATTGATTCAGTCATTCTGCTTTCAGAGAACATAGGAGCTATGCTATGTGAAAGAGAAAAAAAATTAAAATTTCTTCAGTTTTTCTTCTGTTGGCGACAGATGCCTTTTTGCGCAACCCCCAAAACTGAATGAAATTTCCTGAAAATTGGTGTGAATGTTACTTAGGAACAGTGTAACAAAATAAAACTTGTGGAGCAAACAATTTCACAACTTTTATTTTTTTGGACCAGTCTATTGTACATGTATGTGTAGTGTAAGTAAAAGTAGCTAGATGTACCTGAAATCTTGCATGTTATTTTTTTTCAACAAACTAGCCATATCCCACTGAGGCAGGGTCACCTAAAAAGAAAAATGAAAGTTTCTCATTTTAACTTTAATAATGTATACAGGAGAAGGGGTTACTAGCCCCTCGCTCCCGGCATTTTAGTCACCTCTTATGACACGCATGGCTTACGGAGGAACAATTCCTTTCCACTTCCCCATGGAGATAAGAGGAAATAAACAAGAACAAGAACTAGTAATAAAATAAAAAACCAAGAGTGGTGTGTGTGTATGTATATGCTTGTATATGCTGTATATGCTTGTATATGCTGTGTAGTGTGACCTAAGTGAGGGTAACCCAAAAAAGAAAATACTTTCATCATCATTCAACACTTTCACCACACTCACACATTATCACTGTTTTTGCAGAGGTGCTCAGAATACAACAGTTTAGAAGCATACACATATAAAGATACACAACATATCCCTCCAAACTGCCAATATCCCAAACCCCTCCTTTAAAGTGCAGGCATTGTACTTCCCATTTCCAGGACTCAAGTCCGACTATATGAAAATAACCGGTTTCCCTGAATCCCTTCACTAAATATTACCCTGCTCACACTCCAACAGATCGTCAGGTCCCAAGTACCATTCGTCTCCATTCACTCCTATCTAACACGCTCACGCACACTTGCTGGAAGTCCAAGCCCCTCGCCCACAAAACCTCCTTTACCCCCTCTCTCCAACCCTTTCGAGGATGACCCCTACCTCGCCTTCCTTCCCCTATAGATTTATATGCTTTCTATGTCATTCTACTTTGATCCATTCTCTCTAAATGACCAAACCACCTCAACAACCCCTCTTCTGCCCTCTGACTAATACTTTTATTAACTCCACACCTTTTCCTAATTTCCACACTCCGAATTTTCTGCATAATATTTACACCACACATTGCCCGTAGACAGGACATCTCCACTGCCTCCAACCGTCTCCTTGCTACTGCATTTACCACCCAAGCTGTAGCAAGGAGACGGTTGGAGGCAGTGGAGATGTCCTGTCTACGGGCAATGTGTGGTGTAAATATTATGCAGAAAATTCGGAGTGTGGAAATTAGGAAAAGGTGTGGAGTTAATAAAAGTATTAGTCAGAGGGCAGAAATGTAAAAATGAAGTCAAAATATCACTTAGTCTATCTAAATAATATTTTATTTTAAAGTTTTGAGTGGTAAATAATAAATGAACATTTTCTATGCATAATATTTGACAATCTGGGACCTAATCTAAGCAGAATGTAATGAACTAAGATCAGTGAAACAGTTTTGCAAAATTATTATTATTTTTTTTTTATTATCACACTGGCCGATTCCCACCAAGGCAGGGTGGCCCAAAAAAGAAAAACTTTCACCATCATTCACTCCATCACTGTCTTGCCAGAAGGGTGCTTTACACTACAGTTTTTAAACTGCAACATTAACACCCCTCCTTCAGAGTGCAGGCACTGTACTTCCCATCTCCAGGACTCAAGTCCGGCCTGCCGGTTTCCCTGAACCCCTTCATAAATGTTACTTTGCTCACACTCCAACAGCACGTCAAGTATTAAAAACCATTTGTCTCCATTCACTCCTATCAAACATGCTCACGCATGCCTGCTGGAAGTCCAAGCCCCTCGCACACAAAACCTCCTTTACCCCCTCCCTCCAACCTTTCCTAGGCCGACCCCTACCCCGCCTTCCTTCCACTACAGACTGATACACTCTTGAAGTTATTCTGTTTCGCTTCATTCTCTCCACATGTCCGAACCACCTCAACAACCCTTCCTCAGCCCTCTGGACAACAGTTTTGGTAATCCCGCACCTCCTCCTAACTGCCAAACTACGAATTCTCTGCATTATATTCATTATATTTGCAAAATTAAGCAGTAAATTAACAATAAGTTTCATATTTTCTAAAACTTCTGTTGGTTAAACTGAACTAATGAACTTAGAAGACTCTCAACCTCAACAGTGTATTTAAAATAAATATAGTATCACAACATTCATCATATGAAAGAATTTCTATTAAGTAAGATTTAAATAAATTTTGCTTAATAAACAAGTAATGATTCTTAGTTACACCCTTCAAGGAGGGAAAAGGGAGAAATTGCATTAGTGCTGGAGCATCATGATCCATGGAAATAGAGCTAATGTCCCCTTAAATCATACGTGACTGCTTGCCATTCTCCTGGTATATGATCCATATTGGTATAACATTTCCCATTAATACAATAATAGATTTTTTATACATATGTTCTTAATCAAAGCTTCATCTTCTTCGTCCTTCAAAAAACTGGCCGTATCCCACTGAAGCAGGGTGGCCCGAAAAGAAAAACAAAAGTTTCTCTTTTTAACTTTAGTAACATATACAGAAGGGGTTACTACCTCTTGCTCCCGGCATTTTAGTCGCCTCTTACGACACGCATGGCTTATGGAGGAAGAATTCTGTTCCACCTCCCCATGGAGAAGTTTCATCTTCATCAACATTAAATTAAAACAAAATATAAAAAGTATTTTAATTATTCATACTGTGGAGCAAATACTTGTTAATCATTTTATATTGACTTAGCCCAGTAATACTTGTTAATCATTTTATATTAACTTAGCCCAGTAATATGAAAGTCTCATTTTGTAAAGTTATTTCACATTTAAAAGTTAGGCATACATAACTAATTACAGAACCCACGGCTGGTGAGTCCTAAAATTCAAGGATACTTTAACCTTTGTCATCACCCTACAGGATCATGGTGAAGTACTGTACTTCCTCTTTGTCACAAGTGACTACAGTCATTGTACTCTTTTTAATGGATAACTCAAGGTTCCAAGGCAGTCATCCATGATTTAAGTTTGACTATTATATGAGCTTTACTGAACTCTGGCTTAACTCTAGAGAAATAATGGGTTGGAACTGGCCAATAGTGAATTTCCATACATCACTGCAAACCTATATGGAGAGTGTTTCAATTCTTCTACTTTACAGATTATATTCATGGACAGCACTGACCAATAAAGGTCATCCAGAAGTGAATGAGTTAAAAAAAGATGTAAATATCGCCGAGGTCACTAACTTCGTGAGAGCGTAATTCCGTCGGTTTTCCATCAAATTTCTTTTGGTGTCATTACAATCGGGAAAAGATTCTCTATCATTTCATAAGAATTTTTTTTTTTTTTCAGAAATTTTGCGACACCAGGAGACACCTCAGGATTTGGGGTTGCGACAGTCAAGGGGTTAACTAATGATGTTTTTAGGGAAAATAAGTGCAAGCTATAGAAATCATTTGGTCTCTTCATCTTGCTTAAAAGAAGAAGTCATGGCACAATACTTGTTGGGCGCCAACCAGGTGATCAACATACAGTGAAAGAATTAAGGTCACTGGCTTATAAAATTATTTCATGTGTATTGTACTGCACATCCTAAGCAAGGTTGTCATAATTATCTTGTTGATGATATAGTAAAAGTTTACAATTTCACTTATAATTATAAAAAGGGCATAATCTGATGAAAAATAATGAGTATAGTACCACTAGCAAGTGCTGTCCTGATGTATAGTCTGCGGTTAATGTTGGTAGAGGCTGGGAAATCATCCGATCTGATGGGTATTTTGTAGTCACTATCTCTGAAGATGTCCATCTTGTATGTGGCACCAGCACTGGACTCACTGCTACTCTGCTGCAAGTTATCAATACATTTGAATTTTAATCAAACAAAACCACAAATTTTAAATGAATTGATGTTTAAGAATAGAAGTGTACTAGAAAATTTCTTCCTTGCAAAAGATGTTAATATCAACAGATTATGGGAAGCAGACATGTGCCTAATTAAGATTATTGAAGATGTTTTGACACTGGAGACTTTTTAAGCCCTAACACACACACACACACACACACACACACACACACACACACACACACACACACACACACACAAGTAAGACAAGAGAGAGAGGGGTGGATCGGCTGCATTTTTTTGGACTGCAAGAAGGCCTTCGATACAGTTCCTCACAAGAGGTTACTGCAAAAGCTAGAGGATCAGGCACACATAACAGGAAAGGCACTGCAATGGATCAGAGAATACCTGACAGGGAGGCAACAACGAGTCATGGTACGTGACGAGGTGTCAGAGTGGGCGCCTGTGACAAGCGGGGTTCCACAGGGGTCAGTCCTAGGACCTGCGCTGTTCTTGGTATATGTGAACGACATAACGGAAGGGATAGACTCAGAAGTGTCCTTATTTGCATATGATGTGAAGTTAATGAGAAGAATCAAATTGGATGAGGATTAGGCAGGACTACAAAGAGACCTGGACAGGCTACAAGCCTGGTCCAGCAACTGGCTCCTTGAGTTTAACCCTGCCAAATGCAAAGTCATGAAGATTGGGGAAGGGCAAAGAAGACCGCAGACACAATATAGTTTAGATGGCCAAAGACTGCAAACCTCACTCAAGGAAAAAGATCTGGGGGTGAGTATAATACCGAGCATATCTCCTGAGGCGCACATCAATCAGATAACTGCTGCAGCATACGGGCGCCTGGCAAACCTACGGATAGCGTTCCGATACCTCAGTAAGGCTTCGTTCAAGACTCTGTATACCATTTATGTCAGGCCCATACTGGAGTATGCAGCACCAGTTTGGAATCCACACCTAGTCAAGCACATCAAGAAATTAGAGAAAGTGCAAAGGTTTGCAACAAGACTAGTCCCAGAGCTACGGGGATTGTCCTACGAAGAAAGGTTGAGGGAAATCGGCCTGACGACACTGGAGGACAGGAGGGTCAGGGGAGACATGATAACGACATAAAATCCTGCACGGAATAGACAAGGTGGACAAAGACGGGATGTTCCAGAGATGGGACACAGACACAAGAGGTCACAATTGGAAGTTGAAGACTCAGATGAATCAAAGGGATGTTAGGAAGTATTTCTTCAGTCATAGAGTAGTCAGGCCGTGGAATGGCCTAGAAAGTGACGTAGTGGAGGTGGGAACCATACATAGTTTTAAGGCGAAGTATGATAAATCTCATGGGGCAGGGAGAGAGAGGACCTAGTAGCAAGCAGCGAAGAGGCGGGGCCAGGAGCTATGACTCGACCCCTGCAACCACAAATAGGTGAGTACACGTGAAGCAATATCACTAAATAGTGCTCCCAGGATTTAGTGTTCTAGTGCCTGTCCTAAGATATTATTAGCGGTCGTACATGAGTGAATCAGTGAATATATCTACAAGAGTATAACAGCTTTCAAGAGTGCGAATAATGTGATAAGATCAAGAATTTTCAATTTAAATTTGAATGAATGCTGAGTGAGGGAGGGTAGCAGTCAGCTGATGAGGCTGCTGGCTGCAGTGTTGACACAAAATGGTTAATGGTGTGATCTGAAATATTAACAAATACAGATATTGGTTGTTATAGCAGCAGTGTAGTGATAAGGTCATAAACGAGTGATTAAGTAAATACTGAAAGTAAGAAAAAATTAGTCAATCCCCAGCTGTTGGTGTTGTGAATGTAGTTAATATCATCAGATTTGTATGACCATAATACTGTACTAAAGAAAAAAGAGTGAATACCAAGTCTTAAAAGAAAAATAAAATAAAAACTTGAATGCATGATCAAGTTCCTGAAGGAGTACAAAAGTGAAGGAGTTGATAGCAGCCACCAGCAGGAACCTCCATTGTTGTGCAGACGACATCACTTGCCTATGTGTGGTTAATTTTGGTTAGTGTCTAAAGTCTCAGTGTCTCTGTGAAGGCTTACTCAGCCCTGTAACAACTTCAGACAGTATTACCAAGGCTGGCTCCTCCTCAGGAAAATTAGTGAATAGAAAAAGAAATAGGTAGTAGGTTGGTAGACAGCAACCACCCAGGGAAGTACTACCGTCCTGCCAGATGACTGTGAAACAGAAACCTGTAACTGTTTTACATGATGGTAGGATTGCTGGTTTTCTTTTTCTGTCTCATAAACACGCTAAGATAACAGGGATATCTTGCTACTCCTACTTACACTTTGGTCACACTTCACAGACACGCACATGCATATATATATATACATACATCTAGGTTTTTCTCCTTTTTCTAAATAGCTCTTGTTCTTTTTTATTTCTTCTATTGTCCATGGGGAAGTGGAAAAGAATCTTTCCTCCGTAAGCCATGCGTGTCGTATGAGGCGACTAAAATGCCGGGAGCAATGGGCTAGTAACCCCTTCTCCTGTATACATTTACTAAAAAAGAGAAGAAGAAAAACTTTATAAAACTGGGTTGCTTAAATGTGCGTGGATGTAGTGCGGATGACAAGAAACAGATGATTGCTGATGTTATGAATGAAAAGAAGTTGGATGTCCTGGCCCTAAGCGAAACAAAGCTGAAGGGGGTAGGAGAGTTTCAGTGGGGGGAAATAAATGGGATTAAATCTGGAGTATCTGAGAGAGTTAGAGCAAAGGAAGGGGTAGCAGTAATGTTAAATGATCGGTTATGGAAGGAGAAAAGAGAATATGAATGTGTAAATTCAAGAATTATGTGGATTAAAGTAAAGGTTGGATGCGAGAAGTGGGTCATAATAAGCGTGTATGCACCTGGAGAAGAGAGAAATGCAGAGGAGAGAGAGAGATTTTGGGAGATGTTAAGTGAATGTATAGGAGCCTTTGAACCAAATGAGAGAGTAATTGTGGTAGGGGACCTGAATGCTAAAGTAGGAGAAACCTTTAGAGAGGGTGTGGTAGGTAAGTTTGGGGTGCCAGGTGTAAATGATAATGGGAGCCCTTTGATTGAACTTTGTATAGAAAGGGGTTTAGTTATAGGTAATACATATTTTAAGAAAAAGAGGATAAATAAGTATACACGATATGATGTAGGGCGAAATGACAGTAGTTTGTTGGATTATGTATTGGTAGATAAAAGACTGTTGAGTAGACTTCAGGATGTACATGTTTATAGAGGGGCCACAGATATATCAGATCACTTTCTAGTTGTAGCTACACTGAGAGTAAAAGGTAGATGGGATACAAGGAGAATAGAAGCATCAGGGAAGAGAGAGGTGAAGGTTTATAAACTAAAAGAGGAGGCAGTTAGGGTAAGATATAAACAGCTATTGGAGGATAGATGGGCTAATGAGAGCATAGGCAATGGGGTCGAAGAGGTATGGGCTAGGTTTAAAAATGTAGTGTTAGAGTGTTCAGCAGAAGTTTGTGGTTACAGGAAAGTGGGTGCAGGAGGGAAGAGGAGCGATTGGTGGAATGATGATGTAAAGAGAGTAGTAAGGGAGAAAAAGTTAGCATATGAGAAGTTTTTACAAAGTAGAAGTGATGCAAGGAGGGAAGAGTATATGGAGAAAAAGAGAGAAGTTAAGAGAGTGGTGAAGCAATGTAAAAAGAGAGCAAATGAGAGAGTGGGTGAGATGTTATCAACAAATTTTGTTGAAAATAAGAAAAAGTTTTGGAGTGAGATTAACAAGTTAAGAAAGCCTAGAGAACAAATGGATTTGTCAGTTAAAAATAGGAGAGGAGAGTTATTAAATGGAGAGTTAGAGGTATTGGGAAGATGGAGGGAATATTTTGAGGAATTGTTAAATGTTGATGAAGATAGGGAAGCTGTGATTTCGTGTATAGGGCAAGGAGGAATAACATCTTGTAGGAGTGAGGAAGAGCCAGTTGTGAGTGTGGGGGAAGTTCGTGAGGCAGTAGGTAAAATGAAAGGGGGTAAGGCAGCCGGGATTGATGGGATAAAGATAGAAATGTTAAAAGCAGGTGGGGATATAGTTTTGGAGTGGTTGGTGCAATTATTTAATAAATGTATGGAAGAGGGTAAGGTACCTAGGGATTGGCAGAGAGCATGCATAGTTCCTTTGTATAAAGGCAAAGGGGATAAAAGAGAGTGCAAAAATTATAGGGGGATAAGTCTGTTGAGTGTACCTGGTAAGGTGTATGGTAGAGTTATAATTGAAAGAATTAAGAGTAAGACGGAGAATAGGATAGCAGATGAACAAGGAGGCTTTAGGAAAGGTAGGGGGTGTGTGGACCAGGTGTTTACAGTGAAACATATAAGTGAACAGTATTTAGATAAGGCTAAAGAGGTCTTTGTGGCATTTATGGATTTGGAAAAGGCATATGACAGGGTGGATAGGGGGGCAATGTGGCAGATGTTGCAAGTGTATGGTGTAGGAGGTAGGTTACTGAAAGCAGTGAAGAGTTTTTACGAGGATAGTGAGGCTCAAGTTAGAGTATGTAGGAAAGAGGGAAATTTTTTCCCAGTAAAGGTAGGCCTTAGACAAGGATGTGTGATGTCACCGTGGTTGTTTAATATATTTATAGATGGGGTTGTAAGAGAAGTAAATGCGAGGGTCTTGGCAAGAGGCGTGGAGTTAAAAGATAAAGAATCACACACAAAATGGGAGTTGTCACAGCTGCTCTTTGCTGATGACACTGTGCTCTTGGGAGATTCTGAAGAGAAGTTGCAGAGATTGGTGGATGAATTTGGTAGGGTGTGCAAAAGAAGAAAATTAAAGGTGAATACAGGAAAGAGTAAGGTTATGAGGATAACAAAAAGATTAGGTGATGAAAGATTGAATATCAGATTGGAGGGAGAGAGTATGGAGGAGGTGAACGTATTCAGATATTTGGGAGTGGACGTGTCAGCGGATGGGTCTATGAAAGATGAGGTGAATCATAGAATTGATGAGGGAAAAAGAGTGAGTGGTGCACTTAGGAGTCTGTGGAGACAAAGAACTTTGTCCTTGGAGGCAAAGAGGGGAATGTATGAGAGTATAGTTTTACCAACGCTCTTATATGGGTGTGAAGCGTGGGTGATGAATGTTGCAGCGAGGAGAAGGCTGGAGGCAGTGGAGATGTCATGTCTGAGGGCAATGTGTGGTGTGAATATAATGCAGAGAATTCGTAGTTTGGAAGTTAGGAGGAGGTGCGGGATTACCAAAACTGTTGTCCAGAGGGCTGAGGAAGGGTTGTTGAGGTGGTTCGGACATGTAGAGAGAATGGAGCGAAACAGAATGACTTCAAGAGTGTATCAGTCTGTAGTGGAAGGAAGGCGGGGCAGGGGTCGGCCTAGGAAGGGTTGGAGAGAGGGGGTAAAGGAGGTTTTGTGTGCGAGGGGCTTGGACTTCCAGCAGGCATGCGTGAGCGTGTTTGATAGGAGTGAATGGAGACAAATGGTTTTTAATACTTGACGTGCTGTTGGAGTGTGAGCAAAGTAACATTTATGAAGGGATTCAGGGAAACCGGCAGGCCGGACTTGAGTCCTGGAGATGGGAAGTACAGTGCCTGCACTCTGAAGGAGGGGTGTTAATGTTGCAGTTTAAAAACTGTAGTGTAAAGCACCCTTCTGGCAAGACAGTGATGGAGTGAATGATGGTGAAAGTTTTTCTTTTTCGGGCCACCCTGCCTTGGTGGGAATCGGCCAGTGTGATAATAAAAAATAATAAAAAAAAAGAAATAATAACAGACAAACATAAACACTTTATTATATAGAAAATATAAAATACTTAAATATGAAATATTAATCCTACATTAAAGAAAATGAAAAATGAAAAATATAAATGATAACTGAATTCAACGCTAATATATATAGGGGTGTCTGGTGTTGGTGACACTGAGTGTTGTTGAAATCGTAGCAGTTGCTGATGATGGGGTGGGGGGGTCGCAGGTGTTGGTTACAACCCACCGGTTCGTTCTTCACAGTATAGCCTTGAGTATTCTATCCCGATGACAGGAAAGCAGGTTCTTTACCGCTGCAATGATGAGGGGTTACGTCCTGCAATTTCATACAGGTGCACAGGTAATTAAATCCAAAAAGGGGAAGTCTCAGGACGTTAGTCCATCTCCATCAGTTCTACTCGTTGATTGGCAGGTGACCCCCTCTGTCATCCAAGCTGGAAAGATAGACAGGTTACCCACTGCTTAAGAAATCACTCTCCATGATAAGTACAATACCTAAAAGATGTGGTGATTATTACAACAGTCAACCTAGAGCAAGACTGAAAGGACTAAGTTTATTATTGGTCAAAAGTGAAGCTTTCAACCAATAAATCCACTAGAATACAAGGCAGGCATGTACTTACAGTAGTGCTGGGAGCTGTGAGTCTAGTGATTACTGTTTGGACCAGAGCCCCACACATCACCTTTCAGGGGGGGGGGGGGAAGAAGGAGGGGAAGGGATAGCGGGAGCTAGACTGACCCTACCTTAACAAATAGCCGGCAGTCAAACTATCAATTTCGGGGTGGGGGAAAAAAGGCGGGAATAACGGGAGCTTGACTTACCCTACCTTAACAAGTAGCCGGCAATGAAACTATCACTTTCGGGGAGGGGGAAAAAAGGCGGGAATAGCGGGAGCTTGACTTACCCTACTTTAACAAGTAGCCGGCAATGAAACTATTGTTACTATATACTCCCTTGCTACTCCTATCTATTGAACTTTTCCCTCACACTCCCCCATACCAAGACTTATTGTCAAGGAGTATAAGAAGAATAGGCGAGGAAAAAGTTCTAACATATGGAAGTCGCGTAAAGCAAGAAATCTTCTAATGACTGTCACGACTTAACCAGTCAGAGAAATAACTGGATGAACCATTGATGTACACAATATGGAATTTAAAAGCCTGGAGTGCCAATGTCCACCTCAAGAGGCGACTGTTGGTTCCCTTAAAAGTTTCTAGGTATATCAAAGGTTTGTGGTCCATTTCTAAAATGAATTCTTTTCCCAGCAAATAAAATTTAAGTTTGGAGATTCCCCACACAAGGGCCAAACATTCCTTTTCTATGGTGGAGTATCTCGTTTCTGCGGGAAGGAGTTTCCGGCTTAGGAAGCATACAGGGAAGGGAGCACCATCATGGTATTGTAGTAGCACCGCACCTAAGCCAGTATTGGAGGCATCAGTTCTTAAACAAAATGTTTTATTAATATCTGGAATCTTAAGTATAGGGTCTTTCGAAAAGATACTTTTAATCTCATTAAACTTTTCCCGAGCTACATTGGAAAGTTCAAGAGGTTCCTTCACAGACTTTTTAAGGAAGTCGGATAAGATGCCTGTAAGATCAGTAAGGTTCGGGATAAACCGTGCATAAAAATTTACAGAACCAAGAAAGCTACGTATGAGCTTCTTGGTTTTGGGGAATTTAAATTCTAATAAAGCTTTGATCTTACTGGGGAGAGGCTGCAGAGAGTTATTAGAAAGTATCAGTCCAAGATATCTAATCTTGTTATACCCAAGGAAGCATTTCTTCGGCTTGGCAGTGAGGCCATGTGAGCGTAACCTACGCAAAACTGATGTTAATGTTTGGATATGTTCGCCCCACGTGGATGTCATTACGTAAATGTTATCAAAATAAACAAACATTTGGCATATTACCCAAGACCTTTCTCATCAGTCTCACGTAGGTAGCACAGGCAGTTACCAAACCGAAGGGCATAGTTCTATATTGCATCAGTCCTGGGTGTGTAGGAAAAGCGGTGTACTGTTTAGAAGAAGGATCTAACATTACTTGATGATATGCCTGCGCAATATCAATCTCTGAAAAGAAGGAAGCGTCATAAAATTTGTGTAGATCGCTATCTATTAAGGGCATAGGCTCAGCATCCCACCGAGTTATAGCATTAAGGCCTCTGAAGTCAATAGCAAGTCTATATGAATTATCCTCCTTCTTAACCATGACTACTGGTGAACAATATGAAGATACTGAAGGTTCAGTGATCTTTAGTTTTAATAATTTGTCTACCTCTCGGTCAAATGCATCCCTAAGGTGAACTGGAACTGGGTATAATTTTCGTTTGATATGATTGTCTGTCACTAAGTCAATCTTATGGACTACCGTGGAGGTAACACCTGGAATATCAGTAAAGACGTCTGAAAAGTTACTCACACATTGAAGTAGTTCATGTCTCTTATGGTCATCCAAAGATTCATTAATATTAATGTTGGTTGCGTCCGAGTGGTCAAGAGTCACCAAGTCATGTAGTTCTTCATCATAGTCTAAGTTAGAGGTGTCAATTATGCACACCTTACATTCTTCAGTTGTCTTATCAAGTTCGTGTGGAAAAACTAAGTCAAAGTTATTAAGGCAGTTAACCGAATTTCTTCGGTAATATTTCTTAAGGATGTTGATATGATAAAGCTTAGGTTTCCCCTTGACTTCTATGAGGTAGTCAACTTTCCCACAAATTTTTAATACTTTATATGGACCTTTCCATGCTACTAATAATTTATTTGACTTGATAGGCAAAAGTACCAGAACTTCATCCCCTACTTTAAAACTTCTCTGACTTTTGGAATCAAAATAGGTTTTGTACTGGTCCATTGACAAGCTTAGGTTTTTCGAAACTATGTCAGAGGTCTCCTCAAGTTTGGATCTAAGGTCAAGGAGAAACTGGTAAAAAGACTGAACCTCAGCACTCACCTCCTCATTAGTCCATAAGTTATGAAGGATGGACAATGGGCCTCTGGCCTGTCTACCATAGAGAAGTTCAAAAGGTGAAAACCCCAAAGTCACTGGGAACTTCCCTCATGGCAAACAAAGCACAGGGTAGGTAACGATGCCACTCCTTAGGTTTAAGGGAGCAAAGTTTCCTTAAAATGGACTTGAGAATCGAATGCTGGCACTCAATCCTCCCATTACAGCTGGGATGATAGGGTGTGGTGAAGAAAGGCTTCACTCCCAGAAGTTGGTATAGATGTTGCATTAAGTCAGATGTGAATTGTGTCCCACGGTCAGACAAAATTTCTCTAGGGATGCCCACTCTGGAGAAGATGGACAAAAGGGCTTCAGCCACCTCTGTAGTAGTTATGGTCTTTAAGGGTATGGCTTCAGGGAAACTCGAAGCATAATCAACTAATGTTAATATATATCTATGTCCCCCAGATGAAAGTGGTGATAAAGGACCAACAATGTCAATAGCTACTCTTTCAAAGGGTACCGTAAAGACTGGTATTTTGACCATAGGTACTCGCCTGGTACCTCGGGAGAATGACAGTTGGCAAACTTTACACGATCTACAATAGGTAGTGACATCTGAGGACATTTTTGGCCAAAAATAGGTTTCCCTAATTTTATTTAAGGTTTTACGATGCGAGAAATGTCCGGCCACTGGCAGGTCATGAGCCATTTTAAGAACAGTCTCTCTGCATTGACTTGGAACAACTAAGATGGAATAGTCTGTCTCATCTGAATTTAATTTGAATACTGACTTGTACAAGATACCTTTTATATATTCAAATTTATATGAAAAGTTTTTCCTTTGGATAACTTTATTTTGTTTAGTGGCATTATGGCAATTCTGAAGAGAAGGGCAATTGCGTTGTAAAGTGACAAAGGAGTCCTTCGATATGTCTAATGGCTTAAGTCAGGGAAAATCAAAGGATGGACAGTAGGAGAAGCCTGGGCTTTGGTCTGAGCCCTAGTCAAGACATAGTATCGGAGGTGATATCTTCACTTTCATCTAATAAGTGAACCGGTGATCCTACTACCTCGCTTTCGAGAGTAGCATCACTGGTTTTTAATCCCACATGAATCTCACGAGACATTGTCTCATCTGAACTTTCGAGGGGCTTCTCTGACTCTACAGAAAGAGGATCTGAAACACTTATGTCCACCTTTGGTGATGAAAGGTCAACCTCAGAAGGAAGAATGGCACCTTTTACATTACCTATTAGTACGGAGCAAGAAGTGATGGGAGCTAGTATGGCTTCAGACCAACCTGTGAACCATTTAGACCTAATGTAACAACGGATGGTAGGAAAAGTGTCCGTACGGCCCAAGTAGTCCGAAAGTATAGCAGAAGAATGAGTTTCTTTAAGGTTAGGGAAGAGCTTATCAGAAATGACTATACATGTGCATCCAGTGTCTCGTAAAATGGTAGATACATTAAGTCCATTAACTGTTCCTGAACAGAAGGGTGCTTGGTCATTACAGTCTTTAAAACATCTTCCAACTTTTTGGACCTTCTTAGAAGGACAATCTGGACATTTATGTCCCTTAACACCACACAAATGACAAACAGGAATAAAAGAAGTTATTTTACTTTCCACTAGAGGCTTTGATTTCTTAAGGTTTGATGAACCCTTGCCCTTAGGGTTCGATCCCTTTAGGTCTTCATAGGAATTGTGAGCCTCAGCATACAGGTCAGCAGCCTCAGCAACTTCCTCAGCTTTAATCAGGTTATGTTCTCTAATGAATGTTCGTATCTGGTGAGGAAGAGCTGTCAGGAACTGGTCAGCAACTATGAAGTCTCTAAGAGATTCATAACTGTGATCAATTCCTGAACTCTCTATCCAAAAGTCGAACAAACGAAAGAGTGTTACCTGTAACTGCTGAAAGTTCTGGCCAAGCTGTAAGGTGGCATACCTGAAATCTTTCCTGTAAGAATTAGTGGTTTTTTGATAGGCTTTAAGGATTGCCTTCTTCAGTAGGTTATAATTACATATAATATCCTGTGACAAAGTTGCATAGATATTCAAAGCAGTACCAGAAAATAACATTCCTAACCTGGTAGCCCAGGTGTCAGCAGGATATTCACAGAGGATAGCGGTATTTTCAAACCTGATAATGTATGAAGTTATGTCTTCCCCCTCTGTGAAGGGAGGTAAATTAGGTGTTGGAATATGTGCACTAGCTGCATGATGTTCAAGTACTCCTTCCTCTAATTGTTGTTGTGTCAAAGTTAACTTTTTATTCTCTAATTCAAGGCGAGATTTTTCGAGCTCGCGATCCTTTTCTCTCTCTATTACCTCAAGTTCTCTAGCTTTTTCCTCAACTTCTCTATCCTTTGCTCTTTCCTCAAGTTTTCTTATTTTAGCCTGTTCCTCACGTATTTTAGCCTGTTCCTCACGTTCTCTATCCTTTGCTCTTTCCTCAAGTTCTCTTAATTTAACTTGTTCTTCACGTACTCTAGCTCTCTCCTCACGATCAAGTCTATCACGCTCCTTTCTGTCTTTCTTGGATTTCTCTCTCAATTCTCTCTCTCTCCTTTTTCTCCTGTCTTTCAAGGTTCTCTTTCTCCTTTTTCTCTTCTCTTTCGATTCTCTCTCTCTCTCCTTTTCTTCATCTCTTTCCCTTTCTGTCTTTCTTCTCTCTCAATTCTCTCTTTCAAGTCTTTCCTGGATCTTAGCACTAATGAAAGATTCTAAATTTTTCCGTTATTCCTAACTTACTTCCAGCGTTCATCCAAAACTGGTATTCCTCCATATTTGCAAAAATAACTTAAACTATCAGGAGAAATGAAACGAGTATTAAAGAAAACGGAGGGTTCAATTCCTGCTCCGCTCAAACTGTAAATAAACCAGAGGGCTCGATCCCTGCTTCAATTCAACAATATGTATTAATGAAAACGAAGGGTTCTATGCTGGCTCCGAGCAAACAGTAAGTAGAATGGGGTCACTTGACCATCCAATCTTCTCACCAACAAATCAAGAGTGTCCTACGACAGTTCCCTTGATAAAATAAAGAGCTCAATGAAACAAATTGTCACTGGAAAATCTCGGGTCCCTAGAGTCTAATCCTCCAAAGTGTTTCAAGCTCACACAAAATTAGATGGCAGAATTAACTAGTATTCCTGCCTTGACTTGACTTACAAAAAATTGAAACTATAACAATCACCAAATCTTTCAAATACCTGTACTGTAGTCCTACCGTAGAGAATGATTACTCATGGCTGGTGGTAACCATCTGTGGTATGCGCCGTTGAAGTTCCAAGGGTAGATTTGAGATGGAATCGAATCTTGATTCAGTAGAGTTGATCCTGGCAAGGTCACCACTTGTGAAGGCTTACTCAGCCCTGTAACAACTTCAGACAGTATTACCAAGGCTGGCTCCTCCTCAGGAAAATTAGTGAATAGAAAAAGAAATAATAACAGACAAACATAAACACTTTATTATATAGAAAATATAAAATACTTAAATATGAAATATTAATCCTACATTAAATAAAATGAAAAATGAAAAATATAAATGATAACTGAATTCAACGCTAATATATATAGGGGTGTCTGGTGTTGGTGACATTGAGTGTTGTTGAAATCGTAGCAGTTGCTGATGATGGGGTGGGGGGGTCGCAGGTGTTGGTTACAACCCACCGGTTCATTCTTCACAGTATAGCCTTGAGTATTCTATCCCGATGACAGGAAAGCAGGTTCTTTACCGCTGCAATGATGAGGGGTTACGTCCTGCAATTTCATACAGGTGCACAGGTAATTAAATCCAAAAAGGGGAAGTCTCAGGACGTTAGTCCATCTCCATCAGTTCTACTCGTTGATTGGCAGGAGACCCTCTCTGTCATCCAAGCTGGAAAGATAGACAGGTTACCCACTGCTTAAGATTTCACTCTCCATGATAAGTACAATACCTAAAAGATGTGGTGATTATTACAACAGTCAACCTAGAGCAAGACTGAAAGGACTAAGTTTATTATTGGTCAAAAGTGAAGCTTTCAACCAATAAACCCACTAGAATACAAGGCAGGCATGTACTTACAGTAGTGCTGGGAGCTGTGAGTCTAGTAATTACTGTTTGGACCGGAGCCCCACACGTCACCTTTCCGGGAGGGGGGGGAAGAAGGAGGGGAAGGGATAGGGGGAGCTAGACTGACCCTACCTTAACAAGCAGCCGGCAGTCAAACTATCACTTTCGGGGTGGGGGAAAAAAGACGGGAGTAGCAGGAGCTTGATTTACCCTACCTTAACAAGTAGCCGGCAATGAAACTATTGTTACTATATACTCCCTTGCTACTCCTATCTATTGAACTTTTCCCTCACAGTCTCGCACTGCTGGTTGTATGCTATACCATCACTCTCTCCCTAACTTTCAGTGCCAGGAGATAGATAGTGGTAACCCTGATAATGTTTAGTAAATTATCTAAATATCTTCAGAAGAGTTGTGTAGCCTAGTGCCCCCCCCCGACAGCGACAAGCTAGTAAACCAAGTACGTACATACAAACACACGTGTTCACCAGTAATTATTATTATAATAAATATTAGTATATATTAATAAGGAATTGAGTGAGAAATAATCCTATAATCTTCAAAAAAGTAACGTAGCCTAGTGTGCAAAGATCCGGGCTGGGAGAGTACCGGTGAACCAAGAACAATAACAATAGTGTGTTAACGTGACCTCCCCCTCTTTTTCAAAGAACGACAAGCTAGTAAACACACACCCAAACACAAGTGTACACAGTAAATATTATATAGTGTATATTAATAAGGAATTGATTGTGAAAAAATTTTATAATCTTCAAAAGAGTAGTGTAGCCTAGTGTGCGCACACACACATACACACCCACACACACATACACATACACACACACATATACATACACATACACACACACACACACACACACACACCTAACCTAACAAAACACATTAGCTTATAAATCCCCCACCACACACACATTTTTATGATAAGCTGAAGCAGTAGAACATCCCAACAGGATAAAAACAAAATGGGCTCTCAAAAGGGAGGACGTAAAGGCAAGGGAACCGATGATGGCTGGTCGAAAAAGGAAGAATGGGTAGAATGGCTCAAGAACAAAAATGGAACAACAATGGGAGAAAAGGTTAAACGAGCTTTGCAATAACATGTTAGAGCAAATATCTGCAGAGACCAAGAAGTGGGAATCACGAGCTGTAGTAGCTGAGGCAAAGATACAGAGATTGGAGGAAGAAATGGATGTGCTGAAGCAGGATCTAAAGATGAGGTCCGAAAGGAGCAAGATGATTGAAATGGGAACATCAGCAGGCAGCGAGGGGACTGAAGGAGGGGATGGATCTAAGCAGTCTTTTGCAGCAGTAATATCAGGACATCATGGTGTCTGGGAGATGATTAGGGAAACAGCAAAGGAGATGCTTAAATCAGATCCAGAGATACAGAGGGAAAAGAAATGGGAAGAGGAGAGGGAGAGGTCAATAATTATTCATGGGATTCAGGAGGCTGAAGGGCAGACCTATGATGAAAGAAAGCATTGGGAGAAAACAGAGATTAAGAACATCATTGCAATAACAGGAGAGAGGGACATGTCTCAGGTAGAAAATTTTCACAGACTTGGGGGGTATTCGAGGGAAAAAAATCGACCAATCAGATTGACATTCAAGACAGATGTGGTACGGAGCAGGATACTACAACAGAAACCACTGTTAAAGGACTCTCCAGATTATCAAAAAGTGTTCCTCAATCGAGACAGAACACGAAAGGAAAGGGAACAACTGAAAGTGAGAGCAAGACAGAACCAGTGGAAGGAAAGAGACAGGACAGGCAACGACAGACAGGAAAACTCAGCCTTTGGGGGAACATCAAACACAAATGCTTACAGAAACCTCTCAACCCCTGTCACCACATATCAACCAAACACAGTAAACAGAAACGAACCTCACTCCATAGCCACCACCCCCCTAAGCACTAATTCCACAATCACAGCAGCCTCCCATAATATTGTGCCCTGACTCCCACCCTCCCAGCCTGCACCTTCCTCTTCCATCTCCCAAAATACAGTAATGGAAAGGAAGCTAAAGGTATGGTACACCAATGCAGATGGAATAACAAATAAGAGTGAAGAGTGGCAAGAACACATCATTGATGCATCACCTGACGTCATAGCACTAACAGAGACAAAACTTACAGGGATGATAACAGATGCAATTTTTCCACCTGGATATCAGATTTTGAGGAAAGACAGAGAG
Source organism: Cherax quadricarinatus (assembly GCF_038502225.1). Taxonomy (NCBI): domain Eukaryota; kingdom Metazoa; phylum Arthropoda; class Malacostraca; order Decapoda; family Parastacidae; genus Cherax; species Cherax quadricarinatus. The sequence continues at coordinate 25,776,366 of NC_091321.1, forward strand.
AACAGAGGAGGGGAAGGAGTAGCATTGCTCATAAAAAACCAGTGGAGTTTTGAGGAGATGGGAGAAATGGAAAGAAGGGAAACAGAGGACTTCATTGTAGGAACACTTCAGACTGGTGGTCCAAAGGTGATGATAGCAGTGATGTATAACCCACCACTTAACAGCAGGAGAACAAGAGAAGAGTATGATTGATGTGCACAATAGGGCAATGGTGGATACACTAGCTGAAGTGGCCAGGAGGGCTCATATGGGTAGGACAAAATTGCTTATAATGGGGGATTTCAATCATAAAGAGATTGACTGGGAAAACCTAGAGCCACATGGGGGACCAGAAACATGGAGGGCTAAGATGTTGGAGACTGTATTGGAGAACTTTATGCATCAACATGTTAGGGATACAACCAGAGAGAGAGGAGAGGATGCTGCAGCAAGGCTGGATCTCATATTCACCTTGAATAGTTCAGACATAAGGGATATCACCCACGAGAGACCCCTTGGCACTAGTGATCATGATGTCCTGAGTTTTGAATATCTTGTTGAGTTAACAGTGGAGAATGCAGCAGCACGAGAACAAAGAGAGAAACCAAACTTCAAAAAAGGGGACTACATAGGAATGAGAAGTTTCCTGCATGAAGTGCAGTGGGAAAGAGAACTAGATGGAAAGACAGTAAATGAAATGATGGAAATGGTAACCACTAAGTGCAGGGAGGCAGAGGAAAGGTTCATACCAAAGGGCAACAGAAAAAATGGTAAGACCAGAGTGAGCCCATGGTTTAATTGGAGGTGTAAAGAGGCCAAAGCCAAGTGTGCGAGAGCATGGAAAAGGTATAGAAGGCAAAGGACTCAAGAAAACAAGGAGCTGAGCAGAAGAACCAGAAACGAATATGCAAGGATAAGAAGAGAGGCCCAGAGGCAATACGAGAACGACATAGCATCAAAAGCCAAATCTGAACCAAAGTTGTTATACAGTCACATTAGGAGAAAAACAACAATCAAGGACCAGGTAATCAGGCTGAGGAAAGAAGGAGGGAAGCTCACGAAGAGTGACCAAGAAGTATGTGATGAACTAAACAAAAGATTTAGAGAAGTATTCACAATAGAGTCAGGAATGCTTCCAGCAAACTGTGGAGGTAGGGTGCACCAGCAGGCGCTGGACACAATACACATAACCAAGGTAGAGGTGAAGAAACTGCTAGACGAACTCGATACCTCAAAGGCGGTGGACCCAGATAACATATCTCCATGGATACTGAGAGAGGAACTGCGTGTGCCATTAGCAGCAATCTTCAGTAAATCTATCGAAACAGGGCAGCTGCCTGAGGCGTGGAAGACAGCACATGTAGTTCCAATTTTTAAGAAAGGGGACAGACAGGCAGCATTAAACTACAGACCAGTGTCACTGACTTGTATAATATGTAAAGTCATGGAAAAGATTATCAGGAGAAAAGTAGTGGAACACATTGAAAAGATTGGGCTCATACATGACAGTCAGCATGGCTTCAGAGATGGGAAATCCTGTGTCACAAATTTACTTGAGTTCTATGATAAGGTAACAGAAGTAAGACAGGAGAGAGAGGGATGGGTAGATTGCAAGAAGGCTTTTGACACAGTACCACACAAGAGACTGGTGCAAAAATTAGAGGAGCAGGCAGGAATAAAGGGGAAAGTACTGCAGTGGATCAGTGAATACCTGACAGGAAGGAAACAACGTGTGTTGGTACATGCTGTAGTGTCGGAGTGGGCGAATGTGTCGAGTGGGGTTCCACAAGGTTCAGTCCTAGGCCCGGTGCTGTTTCTTGTATATGTGAATGACATGGTGGAAGGAATAGATTCAGAAGTGTCACTGTTCGCTGATGATGTGAAACTGATGAGGAGAATTCAAGTGAGAGAGGATCAGTTAAGATTACAAGGGGATCTCGACAAACTACAAGTATGGTCCGACAAATGGCTCCTGGAGTTTAACCCCAGTAAGTGTAAGGTCATGAAGATTGGGGAAGGACACAGAAGACCGCAGACGGAGTACAGGTTAGGAAACCAACAGCTGCAAACGTCAGTTAAAGAAAAGGATCTTGGGGTAAGCATTATAACGAACATGTCCCCTGAGACACACATCAATCAAATAACTGCTGCAGCATATGGGAGATTGGCAAACCTGAGATTGGCGTTTAGACATCTGAGTAAGGAGTCATTCACAACATTGTACACAGTGTATGTAAGGCCTATAATGGAATATGCAGCACCAGTATGGAACCCTCATTTAGTCAAACACGTCAAGAAATTGGAGAAAGTGCAAAAATTTGCAACACGATTAGTCTCGGAATTGAGGGGTATGTCTTATGAGGAGAGGTTAAAGGAACTCAACCTGATGACACTAGAGGATAGGAGGGATAGAGGGGACATGATAACAACGTATAAAATACTAAGAGGCATTGACAACGTGGACAGGGATCAAATGTTTCAGAGATGGGATACAGAAACACGGGAACGGGTAACCAAAGAGGGTGGAGACCCATGGGTCTGGTGGACGAACCTAGGAGAGAAGAACCTGGGAGGAAAGATTGGGAGGTAGAGCTCAAAAAAATGGAGGAAGAGTGGGGAAGGAAGCTAGCAGAGCTTGGCAAGAAAATGGAGGAGAGGATAGCTGAGGAGAGCAGGAAGTGGGGACTACAAGTCTTAGCAGCAGAAGATAAGATAAAGTGCTTAGATGAGGAACTAAAAAACCTGAAACAGAATAGAGAGACAAATGACAGTACAGACGTGACATCAGGAACTTCTATACCAGCCACAGACAAGGGGACTGTAGGGATCCAGGAAAAGATGTGCACAATTGAGAGACCTGTAGACAATGAAGGAGCTATGACATATGCAGAGACTCCAACAGACAACTGCAGTGGCAAGGAACAGGTGAGCAGGAAAGACAGTCCACTGAGCATAGGGGCTGCAGCAAGGGCAGGGATTGAAGGCAGGAACGTTTCGATGGAAGGAACTAAAGCACCTCAGAGGATGCAAAGGGAGACACAGTGGGAGGAGGAGAGGGAGAGGTCAGTGTTTGTCTACGGGCTCCGAGAAGTCGAAGGGGAAACCTATTATGAAAGAATCTAGGAGGAGAAGAAAGCGATCGAAGGTATCATGAAAGCGATAGGTGAGGGAGACATGACCCAGGTGACAAATTTTCTGAGAATTGGGTGGCTTGCAAGTGGAAGGAAACAGCTGGTCAAAGCAATTTTCAAGGCGGAATAGCTCGAACCAGGATCCTGCAGGAGAAAGCACAACTGAGGGACAATCCAGAGTACCAGAGTGTACCTCGATTGCGACAGAACACAAGAAGAAAGAATGATACTGAGAGATTGGGTGCAAAGACGAAAAGAGGAACGAGATGCATTGATTTAGATGAGCAGAACCCAGACTCGGGTGGAAGGGCAAACACACCTTACATAAACACCCGCAGAAGGACTCCAACCTCAACAACCCCAAAGCAACTGACCAATATAAACCAAAACCCGCAAACTGTTCCCTCTGCTCCCACCCCCATATCACAAACCCCACCCCTACAGCAGCCCCCTATGGGCACTCTGCCCCCCATCACAAACCCCACCCAAACTACGACAACCCCAAAGCAACTGAACAATCTAACCCAAAACCAACACACTGTTCCCTCTCCCCACTCCCAAATCACAAACCTCACCCCTACAGCGGCTCCCCATGGGCACTCTGCCCTCACCCCCCCATCACAAACCCCACCCACACTGCAAGCCCCTATTGGCCCCCTCCAGGGCTCCTGCTCCCCCAACCCCAATATTTTCCCAGGACCACCATGATAAAAAGTTGAAGATGTGGTACACGAACGCAGATGGATTATCAAATAAATATGAGGGGTGGCATGAAAGAATCAATGAGAAGTCCCCAGACATCATAGCAGTCACAGAAACGAAACTTACTGAGACAATAACAGATGCAGTCTTCCTACTAGGATATCAGATCCTGAGAAAAGACAGAAGGAGCAGAGGGGGAGCAGGGGTTGCACTACTCACAAAAAACATGGGGTTTTGAGGAAACGGAAGGTGTGGGCGAGATTGGAGAAAGGGACTACACGGTAGCTACAATTCAGTCTGGGGAACATAAGGTAGTCATTGCAGTGATGTATAACCCACCACAGAACTGTAGGAGGCTAAGAGAGGAATATGAAGAGAACAAGAGAGCGATGGTGGACACACTGGCTGAGGTGGCACAGAGCTCAATCGTGCAGAGCAAAGTTACTGGTTATGGGTGATTTCAACCATAGGGAGATCGACTGGGAAAACCTGGAGCCTCACCGGGGTCCTGACACATGTAGAGCCAAGATGATGGATGTGGTACTGGAAAACCTCATGCATCAACACGTCAGGGACACTACCAGAGAGAGAGGGGAGGATGAACCAGCAAGACTGGACCTTGTGTTCACCCTGAGCAGTTCAGACATTGAGGACATCACATATGAGAGGCCCCTTGGAGCTAGCGATCACGTGGTTCTGAGTTTTGATTACATAGTAGAGCTGCAAGTGGAGAGGGTAACAGGAGTCGATTGGGAAAAGCCAAACTATAAAAGGGGGGACTACACAGGTATGAGGAACTTCCTGCGGGAGGTTCAGTGGGACAGAGAACTGGTAGGAAAGTCAGTAAACGAAATGATGGAATATGTAACAACAAAATGCAAGGAGGCAGAGGAAAGGTTTGTTCCCAAGGGCAACAGAATTAATGGGAAGACCAAAGTGAGTCCTTGGTTTACCCGAAGGTGTAGGGAGGCAAAAACTAAGTGCATTAGAGAATGGAAGAGGTACAGAAGGCAAAGGACCCAGGAAAATAAGGAGATCAGTCGAAGAGCAAGAAACGAGTTTGCAGAGATGAGGAGGGAGGCCCAGCGACAGTATGAAAACGACATAGCATCAAAAGTCAAGTCGGACCCGAAACTACTGCATAGCCACATTAGGAGAAAGACAACAGTCAAAGACGAGGTGATCAGGCTGAGGAAAGAAGGTGGGAAACTCACAAGAAACGATCAAGAGGTATGTGAGGAGCTCAACAAGAGATTTAAGGAAGTATTCACAGTGGAGACAGGAAGGACTCTGGGAAGACAGGACAGAGGGGGACACCAACAGGGAATACACCAACAAGTGCTGGATGACATACACACAACTGAGGAGGAGGTGAAGAAGCTGCTAAGTGACCTTGATACCTCAAAGGCAATGGGACCGGACAACATCTCCCCGTGGGTCCTTAGAGAGGGAGCAGAAATGCTGTGTGTCCCATTAACCACAATCTTCAACACATCCCTTGAAACTGGGCAACTACCTGAGGTATGGAAGACGGCAAATGTAGTTCCCATTTTTAAAAAAGGAGACAGAAAAGAGGCGCTAAACTACAGACCAGTGTCACTGACGTGTATAGTATGCAAAGTCATGGAGAAGATTATCAGGAGGAGAGTGGTGGAGCACCTGGAACGGAACAAAAGTATAAATGACAACCAGCACGGTTTCATGGAAGGCAAATCCTGTGTCACAAACCTTCTGGAGTTTTATGATAAAGTAACAGAAGTAAGAGACGAGAGAGAGGGGTGGGTTGATTGCATCTTCTTGGACTGCAAGAAGGCCTTCGACACAGTTCCTCACAAGAGATTAGTGCAGAAACTAGAGGATCAGGCGCATATAACGGGAAGGGCACTTCAGTGGATCAGAGAATACCTGACAGGGAGGCAACAACGAGTCATGGTACGTGATGAGGTATCACAGTGGGCACCTGTGACGAGCGGGGTCCCACAGGGGTCGGTCCTAGGACCAGTGCTATTTTTGGTATATGTGAATGACATGATGGAAGGGATAGACTCAGAGGTGTCCCTGTTCGCAGATGATGTGAAGTTAATGAGGAGAATTAAATCAGATGAGGATCAGGCAGGCCTTCAAAGAGACCTGGACAGGCTGGACACGTGGTCCAGCAACTGGCTTCTCGAATTCAACCCTGCCAAATGCAAAGTCATGAAGATCGGAGAAGGGCAAAGAAGACCGCAGACAGAGTATAGGCTAGGTGGCCAACGACTGCAAACCTCACTCAAGGAGAAAGATCTTGGCGTGAGTATAACACCGAACACGTCTCCGGAAGCACACATCAACCAGATAACTGCTGCAGCATATGGGCGCCTGGCAAACCTGAGATTAGCATTCCGATACCTAAGTAAGGAATCTTTCAAGACACTGTACACCGTGTACGTCAGGCCCATACTGGAGTATGCAGCACCAGTTTGGAACCGCACTGGGTCAAGCACGTTAAGAAATTAGAGAAAGTGCAAAGGTTTGCGACAAGGTTAATTCCAGAGCTAAGGGGAATGTCCTATGAAGAAAGGTTGAGGAAAACCGGCCTGACGATAGTGGAGGACAGGAGGGATAGGGAAGACATGATAACGACATACAAAATACTGATTGGAATAGACAAGGTGGACAGAAGCAAGATGCTCCAGAGAAGGGACACAGAACCAAGGGGCCACTCTTGGAAGTTGAAGGCTCAAATGAGTCACAGGGATGTTAGGAAGCATTGAGTGGTCAGGAAGTGGAACAGTCTGGTGAGCGATGTAGTGGAGGCAGGAACCATACATAGCTTTAAGACGAGGTATGATAAAGCTCATGGAGCAGGGAGAGAGAGGACCTAGTAGCGTTCAGTGAAGAGGCGGGGCCAGGAGCTGAGTCTCGACCCCTGCAACTACAATTAGGTGAGTACAATTAGGTGAGTGCACCCGAGACAGTAAATTTTCAGAGAATTGGGGGGTACTTGAAGGGAAGAAATCGGCTGGTCAAACTGATTTTCAAGACAGAAAAGGTGTGGAACAGGATCCTGCAAGAGAAACCATGGCTGAAGGAATTATCTACAAGAAGGTGTTCCTAGACTGAGACAGAACAAGAACAGAACAACAGAAACTGAGGGAAAGGACACAGAAATGAAAGGGGCTAGGAAGAGACAAGGAGAGAGTCAGCAGAGGACAACTGGAGCAGGGCAGAGCAACAAGCGCAAGCACACACACAACCACCCCCAGAACCCCACAACCGAACACGCTATCCCAACACAAACCACAATCAACACCTACAGCCCCCACCCCACACTATGCTGTAGAATCCCACAGCGCACTGCCAGGTCCCCAGCCCTCACAGACCCCAAGAACACAGTGCTGGAGAGGAAACTGAAGGTATGGTACACCAACGCTGATGGAATAATGAACAAGTGGGAGTAGTGGCACAAAAGAGTCAAAGAGACATCACCAGACATTACAGCTCTCACAGAAATCAAGCTCACAGGAATGATAACATATGCCATCTTTCCAATGGGATATTAGACCCTGAGGGAAGATGGAGGGGGATAGAGGAGTGGCACTGCTCATCAAAAACCAATGGGATTTTGATAAGCTGGACAGAGGAGACAGAGGAGAAGCAGTGATGTACAACCACCACAGAACAGCAGGAGGCCAAGGCAAGAGCATGATGAGAGTAATAGAGCAATGGTTGACACACCAGCTGAAGTGGCTAGAAGGGCTCATGCAAGCAGGGCAAAGCTGCTGATTATGGATGACTTCAATCACAAGGAAATCGACTGGGAGAACCTGGAGCCACATGGGGGCCCAGAAATGCGGAGGGCTAAGATGATGGTGGTGGTACTGGAAAACCACCACCAGAGAGATGAGAGGATTAACCAGCAAGACTGGACCTAGTATTCACCTTGAGTAGTGCAGATATTGATGACAACATATGAAAGACCCCTTGGGGCCAGTGACTACATGGTTCTGAGCTTCGAATACAAAGAGTTACAAGTGGAGAGGGAAGCAGGAAGGGTAGGATGAATGAAGCCAAACTACAAGAGGGAGGATTACATAAGCATGAAGAATTTCCTGCACGGGGTTCAGTGGAACAGAGAACTGGCAGAGAAGTCAGTAAACGAGATGATGGCATATGTGACAAAAATATGCAAGGAATCTGAGAAGAGATTTGTACCCAAGGGTAACAGAAATAATGAGATAGCAAGGATGAGTCCTTGGTTCACCCAAAGGTGTAGAGAAGCCAAAACCAAGTGTGCTACATAATGAAAGAAGTACAGAAGGAGAATAAAGAGAGCAGTTACAGAGCCAGAAATGAATATGAACAGAAAAGAAGGGAGCCCCAACGACAATACGAAAATGGCAGCTAAAAATGACATAGCTGTCGTACAGTCACATCAGGAGGAAAACAACAGTCAAGGACCAGGTAATCAGGATGAGGAAGGAAGGAGGAGAGATCACAAAAAACAACAGCATAGTATGTGAGGAGCTCAACATGAAATTCAAAGAAGTGTTCACAGAGGAGACAGAAGGAACTCCAGAAAGACAGAGAGGTGGGGTACACCAACTGTTTGACACAATATATACAACCAAGGAAGAAGTGAAGGGGATGCTAAGTGAGCTAGATACCTCAAAAGCAATGTGGCCAGATAACATCTCTCTGTGGGTCCAGAGAGAGGGAGCAGAGGTGCAACGTGTACTACAACAACAATCTTCAACAAATTTATCAAAACAGGGTGACTACCTGAGCAATGGAAAACGGCAAATGTAATCACAGTTTTTATAAAAGGAGACAGACACAAAGCATTAAACTACAGACCAGTGTCACTGACATGTATAGTATACAAAGTCATGGAGAAGATTATCAGGAGAAGAGTGGTAGAGCGACAGCCAGCACGGTGTCAGGGACGGGAAATCCTGTGTCAGAGAGAGAGAGAGAGAAGGGAGGGGAGGTGAGGTGAGGTGAGGGGAGGGAGGGAGAGAGGGAGGGAGGGAGGGGAGGGGAGTGAGGGGAGGGAGGGGAGGGGAGGGGAGGGGAGGGAGGGAGAGGAGGAGAGGAGAGAGAGGAGAGGAGAGAAGAGAGAGGAGAGAAGAGAGAGGAGAGGAGAGAGAGGAGAGGAGAGGAGAGAGAGGAGAGAGGAGAGGAGAGGAGAGGAGAGGAGAGGAGAGGAGGGAGGGAGATGTGAAGTTGATGAGAATAATTCAATCGGACAAGGACCAGGCAGAACTACAAAGGGATCTGGACAGGCTGCAGGCCTGGTCCAGCAACTGGCTCCTGGAGTTCAACCCTACCAAGTGCAATCATGAAGATTAGGGAAGGGCAAAGAAGACTGTAGATGGAGTACAATCTAGGGGACCAGAGACTACAAACCTCACTCAAGGAAAAGGATCTTAGGGTGAGTATAACACCAGGCACATCTCCTGAGGTGCACATCAACCAAATAAATGCTGCAGCATACGGGCACCTAGCAAACCTAAGAACAGCATTCCAACGTCTCAATAAGGAATCATTCAGGACCCTGTACACCGTGTACATACAAAGTGGTGTTGCATACTCCAGTATGCAATACCAGTTTGGAATCCACACCTAGCCAAGCACATGAGGAAACTAGAGACTGCAAAGGTTTGCAACAAGACTAATCCCGAAGCTAAGGGGCATGTCCTACGAGAAGAGGTTAAGGGAAGTCGACCTGACAACACTGGAGGACAGGAGAGATGGGGGGATGTGATGACAACATATAAAATACTGAGATGAATCGACAAGGTGAACAGAGACAGGATGTTCCAGAGGTGGGACACAGCAACAAAGGGTCACAGTTGGAAGTTGAAGACTCGAATGAATCACAGGGATGTTAGGAAGCATTTCTTCAGCCACAGAGTTGTCAGGAAGTGGAATAGTCTGGGAAGTGATGTAGTGGAGGCACAAAGAGGTGGGGCCAGGAGCTGTGACTCAACCCCTGCAACCACAACTAGGTGAGCACAAACACACACACTTATCTATCAGTATTTTACAACTCTTGATCCACATTACACACATGTGAAACAAAACCATCCTTTGTACACTTACTTTTTATATAAAACAACTTGTTTGTAAATGAAAATAATAGACATTAACTTGTAAGCAATTTCATAACTTCCCATATTTAAGAAAGTAAAAGCTGGGTAAGAATGTAGTACCTTCTTATAAGTAGCTTGCGTAGCAGGGAGAGGCATGTGATGATAGGTTGGACGTGGCTCCACCTCACACTCAACTTTTATTGGAGGAATCCTGGCAGCATAGTACTCATCGTCAGAACCATAACCAGACCCGGCAAAATCTTCATCATCGCTGATGGTGGGACCAAGCTCAACATTTACCTGAAAATGTGGTAGAGTACAGGAATACTGCGCAATTTTATATTTGCCAAGACAATAAATTAATATGTGTTCTTGAATATTACAATCTTTAACACCCTACTTTCCAACGAATTGTTTGGGAGTCCTGATGACCTTTGCATTTCCAGTCAATGATTACAGGAAGACCTGCACCTCTAACTGCAGCTATGCCACATTTTGGTGAGGTGTGATTGTTGGGTAGTCACACACTGTTACACTGTTAGGTTTCTTAACCCTTTCACTGTCTCCCACACAGACATACATCATGTTGTGCATACTAAGGGGCTTTCTGCATGCACACCTAAATGTCACCCATCTCTGTACAAACATTGTATCATGCTAAAATAAAGAATCTTTAATCTGTATGTGAGTGACACCAGTGTCACTCACATACATCTACATTTTAAACACAGTGCCCTCAAATATACTGCCTGGTCATGAGAGAATGCAGTGCATGATGGGAAAGCAAACATCTGACCTTGTGTTTAGTTTGAAACAGGGACTTTAGCCCGTAAACGGTCCAAGCAGATCTACGTTCACATGTGTAGTGCTACAAAAGTAGATCTAAGTTTTTTTTTACATATTTTCAAATATAACAAAAAAAAAAGAAGTAGATCAAAGTTTTTTTACACATTTTCAAATGTAGAAAAACAAAAAGAAGATCTACTTTTTTTACATACTTTCAAATGTTGAAAAAACGTATATATACGTTTGGACCGTTTACGGTTTAAGGTGTTGTCTAGGCTGCTTTTATGGTTTTTATTGATTATTTCTTGTCATCATTTAACAAACTGGAAGACTAGTGAAATAACGCTCAAAGTGCTGGGAATATTGGATTTTTGACAGTTTTCCTAAGGAAGGGTTGGCCTAAACCATGACTAATCATTCTTGGTTACAATTATTATCAAATAGAATAAAACTTCATTTTTTTATGTGATGAGGGATTCAAAATGGAAGGCAAATGTTATATAGGAGAGACCTGGAGACATGACTTATGAACAGAGGAATGGTCATTTTGATGGCTGGAATGCCTACAGTGTTTACTTTATACTTATTTTAAATTGGAATTTGTTGAAATTTGACCAAATTGTTGATTTCTGTGCACTTTACAGGATAGTTCTTACAGTTGAATGGGAACTTTCTTGTATTCAGTTGACAGAAAGGAAGGCATACTAGCGAAATACCTAGGAATTGGATTGAATTACGCAATGGAATTGGCTTAAAGTACGACTCAAAGTGGGAAAAATTACTGCTACATAAATTGTGTCCAGACTGTCAACTTTGTACCTGTGTAATTATGCAAGCTTTCCACAGATTTTTGCATTTTTGCTGGTATTACTTTCAGAAAAAGACTACCATTTCAGAAAATTAAAGGTTTTGGGGGCAGGGAATTGTGACACTGTCAGCACTTTTAATTTGGGGGGGGGGGGGGGGTGTGACAGTGAAAGGATTAAAAATTTACAGTAAACTACTGTAGGAATAGATAAATTAGACACATGTGCATTCATCTGCAATACTGTAGGAATTACATTCTTGAGATCTGGCAAGTAAAGAATATACAGGAAAAAACTGGGCTACATCCAAACATCTCAGTATAAGAACAATCTACAAAATACAGATACATGGATGTTGTATATGCATCTAGTTTATCATCTTGTCGGTACTGTATACCATTGATATATTAGTTTTTGGAGATGTTTAGGTGACTACTACTGAGCAGTAGATGGTTGTGAGATGTCTGTTTATGCTTAATCAGCTGAGAGCTTTGAGTCAGTTGTGTGTTGAGGTTAGGAAGGCCACTATAACATACACCATATTGAGCCAGTCAGCAACCAGCTCTTCCCAACACCATATTAAGCCAGATTCAGCAACCAACTCTCCCAGCACCATTCTGAGCCAAAATCAGCAACTAGCTCTCCCAATACCATATTGAGCTAGAGTCAGCAACCAGCTCTCCCAACACCACATTGAGCCAGAGTCAGCAACCAGCTCTCCCAACACCATACTGAGCCAGAGTTGGCAATGAGCTCTCCCAACACCATACTGAGCCAGAGTCAGCAACCAGCTCTCCCAACACCATACTGAGCCAGAGTCGGCAACCAGCTCTCCCAATACCATATAAATCTCTGGACAGAAAAGTTTTTGTGCCTGTACCAATTTTATAAAACTTCGCAGAGTTCTGGTGTTTATAATAATCTTATCCTTAGACAACATTATATTAAATATAGAATTCAGACAATTTAATTATATTAAACTCAGAAATGTATTCAAATAATCTAACCTCAACTACAGAATGTCAGGTATTTTTAAGTTCTGGTTTTAGTCTGCTTGAAATGCTTTGCATAACCAAGGACTTTCCATAATGTATGAGAGGGTATAAAGCACAGTATACAGATGAACTCCTTATCCTTTGACATACTCATATAACATATGAGAGGGCATGAAGCACAGGATATAGATGAACACCTTATCTTGACATACTCACATAATGTATGAGAGGATATGAAACACAGGATATAGATGAACACCTTATCTTGACATACTCACATAATATATGAGAGTGCATGAAGCACAGGATATAGATGAACACCTAATCTTGACATACTCACATAATTGATATAAGTGGTTTGGTAGGAGGAGCTCCGTCGCAGAAAGTTGCACCGGTCAAACTTTTCCTTTATGACAATGTGAGAGACATTCATGAGAGCCGAGCATGAGAGGTCTCCCAGGGACATGGTGATTCCTCCGACATGATCAGAGATGTACACTGGAATGGCAACTGTCATAGACTCTTCATCACAGCTCACTGACAAGCCAGCCTGTATAACTGCTGCAACATCTTCTGCATACACTGAAAACAAAAATAGTCTTAATTACCATTAGAGTTGTCCAATTTATGATTGTAAGTTAAGGAAGATAGAATATTATTGAAAAATGCTACACAGTACAATCACTACATCTCAAACACCATTACTATACAGTAATACAGCCTACGAAGAAATCATTCACTTCTCTATTGTCAAGGAATGATCTACACATCAATCAATATCTTATGAGAGAGACAAGGGAGAGGGTATGGTAAAGAATAATGGTAAGGGAGTGATAGTTAAGGTGGGAGTAAGGGACATGGAGAGGTTGAGGGCTAGAGAAAAAAATGGTCAGGGAGAGGAAACAATGAGAGAAATAGGAAGCAAGACAGGGTGAGAGAGCAAAAAGTTAGGATGAGGGAGATGGGAATGGTAGCTACTAGCTACATTCTAGATATAGAGAATAGCTTGCACACTGACTCACTCTACAAGTATATGGTAAAGAGAAAGCAAAACAGTGAGCAATAGAGGTGACATACATGTATGTAGCGTTGGATGGAGGGAGCAAAGGACAACAGTGAGGGTATCTACATTAACTACTCTAGAGAAATTTAGAACAAATTCCTCAGAAACTAGAATGGAAAATAAAAACAAACTCCTACTCAATAAAGTGATACGAGGGACTTATGAGTGAAAATGTCACATCTTACAGTCAAGGCAGTCAAGAATCATAACTGTTACTATAACTTCTGCAAGGAAAATGATAGACTAAATAACTAGAACCTTTAAAATAAACGATGTCATGCCAATGATAATACAGTGGACCCCCGGCATATAATATTAATCCGTTCCTGAGAGCTCATCGTATGCCGAAATTATCGTAAGGCGCATTAATTTTCCCCATAAGAAATAATGGAAATCAAATTAATCCGTGCAAGACACCACAAAGTATGAAAAAAAAAATTTTACCACATGAAATATTAATTTTAATACACACAAACTGACACTTACCTTTATTGAAGATCTGGTGATGATTGATGGGATGGGACGAGGGGAGAGTGTGGAAGTTGTTAATGTTCAGAAGGGGAATCCCCTTCCATTAGGACTTTAAGTAGCACATCCTTTTCTGGGGTTACTTCCCTTCTTTTAATGCCACTAGGACCAGCTGACCATAGTGCAGCAACAGTTGACTTTGGTGCAGCAGCAGCTGACCATGGTGTAGCAGCAGCTGACTGTGATGCAGCAGCAGCTGACCGTGGTGCAACAGCAGCTCACCGTAGTTCAGCAACAGCTGACTGTGGTGCAGCAACAGCTGGCTGTGGTGCAGCAACAGCCGACTGTGGTACGATAGTATGCATTTCCCACCCTTTTTACATACGATCGCTTAAGAGATGGTATCTCCTGCTATCTGTTTTTCGTTTATCCACACCAATAACAGTCTCTCAACATCTTCGAGTAGTACTTGTGATCTCTGTTTCGAAAACAAACTTGCACCTTTTGCAAGAACAGCTTCCTTGATTGCCGTTTTGTTGGCCACAATAGTAACGTTGGTTGACTGGGGTTTGGTATACAACCTGGCCAGCTCCGAGACACGCACTCCACTTTCGTACTTAGCAATTATCTCTTTCTTCATTTCCATAGTAATTTTCACCTTTTTTACCGCACGGTTGGCACTAGAAGCTTTCTTGGGGCCGATGGTGACTTATTTTGCAGGTACAATCACTAAAAACGCTGTGATAATATGAAATGTACCAATTGTATGCGTGGATGCGACTGCACTGGCTGGCTTGTAAACACTGGCACGCATGGGACAGCTGAGGACACACATGGGATGTGTCCCGGACGAATCGCGTGTGGCGAGGCAAAATTTGTCCGTTAAAATGCCGGATTTAACGTATGCCGATGCCATCGTATGCCGGGGGCCCACTGTGCTCTTTAATTTACTTATTCACTCGAAATTGGAATACTTGTGAAAGCTAAACCCCTTTCAAGGCATACACAATAGCAGATCTAGAAAATCTACGGAGAATCTTTACTGTCTATATAAATTCTGTCAAGCACCTAAATTATTGGGAATATCTGAGGTCTCTTGACTGTACTCCCTGGAACACAGACAAGAAAGATACACTGTAATTTACAAATGGAAAATTCTAGAGGAATTGGTCCCAAATCTGTACACCAAAATCTCCCCCAACAAAAGTAAGAGGCTTGGTAGATGGTGCAAATATCCCATGTGACAAAGTAGGAGTGCAGTGAATACACTAAGAGAACTCAATAAGTATAAAGGAGCCAAGACTTTTCAACATCCTCCCTTTATACATAAGGGGAATTACCAACAAACCTTTAGTAGCTTTCAAGAGGGGTTAAGGCCTATTCTCTATATTAATAGATGTATCTATAGACAAAAAAATACTTTTGAATTATAATTCGCTTCAAAAAATTTAATAGCATTTATTATATAACTAAAAACCAATTATACAACAGTATTAATGTAATAATATTTTTTCACACTGGTGGCCTCCCACCAAGGTAGGATTACCCAAAAAAAAAAGAAATGCATTTACCATCATTCATTCATTCCAGAAGTGAACTGACAATGCAAATCAGCTGGCCCTCCAGACTGCAACATCCTCACCTCTCCTTCAGTGCAAACACTGTATCTCCCACCTCCAGGACTCAAGTTCAGCTAAGCAGACTTCATAAATGTTACCTTGCTCACATTCCAACAGAACATCAAGCTATAAAAACCATTTGCCTCCACTTATATATAATACACTTACAGAAGCCTGTTGGATGTTCAGGCCCCTAGCACTCAAAATCTCCATTATCCCCATTCTCATTCTCTCTCTCATTCTCATTCTCTCTCATTCTCATTCTCTCTCATTCTCCTTCTCATTTCCTCTCTCTCATTCTCATTCTCTCTCATTCTCAGTCTCTCTCTCATTATCATTCTCTCTCTCTGTTTCTCATTATCATTCTCTGTTTCTCATTCTCATTCTCTCTGTCTCATTCTCATTCTCTCACTCACTCACTTTCACACTCACTCTCACACTCTCTCACACTCACTCTCACACTCTCTCTCTCACACTCTCTCTCACACTCTCTCTCTCACACTCTCACACTCTCTCTCTCACACTCTCTCACACACACTCACTCCCTCTCTCACACTCTCACACACTCTCTCTCTCACTATCTCTCTCACACTCTCTCTCTCACTATCTCTCTCACACTCTCTCTCTCTCCAACACTTCCCGAGATGACCCCTGCACCTCCTTCTCATCCCCTAGATTTATACATTCTTTTATTCATCCTATCTTGCTCCATCCTCTCTAAATCCTCACACCACCTCAACAACCTGTCCTCAGCTCTCTGAATTATACTTTTGGCAACCTTACACCTTCTAATCCCCAAGCTCCAAATTCTCAGCAAAATATTCATGACACATTGCCTTCAAATATGACATTGCTACTGGAACATTTACAGCCTATGCTTCACACCCATACAATAGTGTTAGCATCACTATACTCTGGTACATTCCCCTTTTCGCATCCATGGATAAAGTTCTTTGTCTCATTGTACCACCTACCTTCCCCCCCCTCATCTATCCTATGGTTCACCTCATCTTTCATAGACCTACTTCCCTCATCACACTACCTTCCTTGCACCCTTTATGGCCGGTAATATAAGATAACCTACCACCTATTCCATACATTTGCCACACTGTTTCCCTATCCACTCTATCATAAATCTAAATCCATAAATGTAGCAAAAAAGTTCCCTACATTTATGGGAGAATTGTTCACTTACATACTTCAATATAAACAAATGGTCTATACATCACTTACCATTCCAAAATCTTCCTTGTTCTATCTGCAATCCTAATTATTATTTTACCCTCAAGTTAATGATGTCTTCTTTGCCCTCTGTCAATGTCAACATACTCTCTTTTCTTCTTACCCTAAAGACTTTCTTTATTTAATTCTAGCATACACTTTGCCCAGTATATTTAAAAGGCTTAATTTCCTATAATTTTTTGTACTCGCTTTTTCTCTCTTTCTTGTCCCCTTTTGCTCTTTGCCAATCCTTAGTTACCTTCCATTCCTTCATGCATATATGGTACAGTACTGAACAAATCCATCATTCACTCTGAAACTACATCTCCACATGTTTGCAACATCTGTCTTAATCCCAGATGTCTCAGCTGCCTCACACATTTCTCCCACACTTACATCTGGCTCTTTCTTACCCCTATTAAATATTATTCCTCCATGCCCAATGTTAACTGAAAATATTCTCTCCATCTTCCCAGTAACTCCACCTGTCTGTCAAACATCCCCCACCTCTTTCATTTATGATTACCTTGCCCATTTGCTCTCCAGGCTTTCTGAACTTATTAATCTCCTTCCAAAAATCTTCCTTATTGTCAGCCAAATTTGCCAACAGAGCCTCACCCATTCTCTCACTAGCACTCTTTTTCCACTCCTTCACTGCTCTCTTTTAACCTCTCTTTTCTCTTCATCAACCCTGCCTTCCAAACGTTTCTACATTGTAAAAAACTATTACATGCCAACTTTTTTTTTTTCCTTGCCACCCTCTTTAACTCATCAGTTTACCAATCATTACTTTCCTATCCACACTTGCTCTCTTATACTTACAAACTATTTCTGCACACTCTAGCACTACATTCTTTAATTTACTTCATACCTCTTCGACCTCCCTCTCATTACCTGCACTCTTCCTAGCCCACCTTTCTCCCCTGTCTCCTTTTTCAGTTCATTCACTATCATTTCTCTCTCACCAACTGATGCTATTCTCTTTTTACTCCATCTACCTCTTACTGTCACATATTTTCAACATCGTGCTCTGTAGCATGGTAACTCACGGATCAATAGGTGACATGACAGTCCGGTAAGTACTACTGCCATCTGCTGCCCAGTGTTAAAAATCTGAAGATCAACATGCATAAGCTGACAGCTCATATGATAAGCTTTCTTTATTCAAGGCACAATGGCACTTATTAGGAACTACCAAAGAGATGCATGATGACGAGAAAGGGTTCAAGCAAAGTCCATATCAGTAATTTTTATTACCTTTGATTTACTTGTGACCTCTTTCTGGAGTTTTCCTACTCCCAGAGCCAGTCCTCCCTGCTGATTAACTGGTCAACCAGGCTGCTATTGCTGGAGACCCATCAGCCTGGACGATCTGGCTTGCTGTGGAGGTAGTTATCTAGTTTCTTCTTGAAGACTTCTACAGGAGGCCTGCTGGTAGCAGGCTGAAAAGTCTAGGACCACGCATGCTGATACTGTACTTTCCTATTGTGCCACTGACTTCCCTACTTTCCACTGGGTCTATTTGACACTCCTATATCTCTCACTCCAGCACATTGCTATGGCAGTGTGCAGATTTGGGATCAAGCCCTCAATTTAACTCTATTTTTGTTTTATGTGATATACACTAACCATATTTTCTACTCTGCTTAATATATAAACAATTTTCAATATTAACCACTTCAAAAATAAAATTTATTCACACAGTACCTGTTGGCTGCTCATCTGGTATGAAAGATGACACTACATGATTTTCTGAAAGTAAATTAAGCAATGTATTACTAGATAGTGAGAGAGTAACTGTGGTAGGGGACATAAATGCTAAAGTAGGAGAAGCATTTAGAGAGGGTGTGGTAGGTAAGTTTGGGGTGCCAGGTGTAAATGATAATGGGAGCCCGTTGATTGAACTTTGTATAGAAAGGGGTTTAGTTATAAGTAACACGTATTTTAAGAAAAAGAGGATAAATAAATATACAAGATATGATGTAGGGCGTAATGACAGTAGTTTGTTGGACTATGTACTGGTAGATAAAAGACTGTTGAGTAGATTTCAGAATGTACATGTTTATAGAGGGGCCACAGATATATCAGATCACTTCTTAGTTGTAGCTACACTGAGAATAAAAGGTAGATGGGATACAAGGAAACAGAAGAAGCAAGTAAGAGAGAGGTGAAGGTTTATAAACTAAAAGAAGAGGCAGTTAGGGTAAGATATAAACAACTATTGGAGGATAGATGGGCTAGTGAGAGTATAGGCAATGGGGTCGAAGATGTATGGGGTAGGTTTAAGAAGTTTGCGGTTACAGGAAAGTGCGTGCGGGAGGGAAGAAGAGCGACTGATGGAATGATGATGTAAAGAAAGTAGTAAGGGAGAAAAAGTTAGCAGATGAGAGGTTTTTATAAAGTAGAAGTGATGCAAGGAGGGAAGAGTATAAGGAGAGAAAAAGAGAGGTTAAGAGAGTGGTGAAGCAATGTAAAAAGAGAGCAAATGAGAGTGGGTGAGATGTTATCAACAAATTTTGTTGAAAATAAGAAAAAGTTTTGGAGTGAGATTAATAAGTTGAGGAAGCCTAGGGAACAAATGGATTTGACAGTTAAAAATAGAAATGGAGAATTAGATGTATTGGGAAGATGGAGGGAATACCTTGAGGAATTGTTAAATGTTGATGAAGATAGGGAAGCTGTGATTTCATGTATAGGGCAAGGAGGAATAACATCTTGTAGGAGTGAGGAAGAGCCAGCTGTGAGTGTGGGGGAAGTTCCTGAGGCAGTGGGTAGAATGAAAGGGCGTAAGGCAGCTGGGATTGATGGGATAAAGATAGAAATGTTAAAAGCAGGAGGGGATATAGTTTTGGAGTGGTTGGTGCTATTATTTAATAAATGTACAGAAGAGGGTAAGGTACCTAGGGATTGGCAGAGAGCATGCACAGTTCCTTTGTATAAAGGCAAAGAGGATAAAAGAGAGTGCAAAAATTATAGAGGAATAAGTCTGTTGAGTTCTAGGTAGTAGGCTGGTAGACAGCAACCGCCCAGGGAGGTACTACCGTCCTGCCAAGTGAGTGTAAAACGAAAGCCTGTAATTGTTTTACATGATGGTAGGATTGTTGGTGTCCATTTTTCTGTCTCATAAACATGCAAGGTTTCAGGTACGTCTTGCTACTTCTACTTACACTTAGGCCACACTACACATACATGTACAAGCATATATATACACACCCCTCTGGGTTTTCTTCTATTTTCTTACTAGTTCTTGTTCTTGTTTATTTCCTCTTACCTCCATGGGGAAGTGGAACAGAATTCTTCCTCCGTAAGCCATACGTGTTGTCAGAGGCGACTAAAATGCCAGGAGAAGGGGCTAGTAACCCCTTCTCCTGTATATATTACTAAATGTAAAAAGAGAAACTTTTGTTTTTCTTTTTGGGTCACCCTGCCTTGGTGGGATACAGCCGGCTTGTTAAAAAAAAAAAAAAAAGTCTGTTGAGTATACCTGGTAAAGTGTATGGTAGAGGTATTATTGAAAGAATTAAGAGTAAGACAGAGAGTAGGACAGCAGATGAACATGGAGGCTTTAGGAAAGGTAGAGTGTATAGATCAAATGTTTATAGTGAAACATATAGGTGAACAGTATTTAGATAAGGGTAAAGAGGTTTATGTGGCATTTATGGATTTGGGAAAGGCATATGACAGGGTGGATAGGGGGGCAATGTGGCAGATGTTGCAGGTGTATGGTACAGGAGGTAGGTTACTGAAAGCAGTGAAAAGTTTTTATGAGGATAGTGAGGCCCAGGTTAGAGTATGTAGGAGAGAGGGAGATTATTTCACAGTAAAAGTAGGCCTTAGACAAAGATGTGTGATGTCACCATGGTTGTTCAATATACTTATAGATGGGCTTGTAAGAGAAGTGAATGCTTGGGTCTTGGAAAGAGGTGTGGAGTTAAAAGATAAAGAATCAAACACAAAGTGGGAGTTGTCACAGTTGCTCTTTGCTGATGACACGGTGCTTTTGGGAGATTCTGAAGAGAAGTTGCAGAGATTGGTCGATGAATTTGGTAGGGTATGTAAAAGAAGAAAATTAAAAGTGAATATAGGAAAGACTAAGGTTATGAGGATAACAAAAAGATTAGGTGATGAAAGATTGGATATCAGATTGGAGGGAGAGAGTATGGAGGAGGTGAATATATTCAGATATTTAGGAGTGGACATGTCAGCAGATGGGTCTATGAAGGATGAGGTGAATCACAGAATCGATGAGGGGAAAAGGGTGAGTGGTGCACTTAGCACTCTGTGGAGTCAAAGAACTTTGTCCATGGAAGCAAAGAGGGAAATGTATGAGAGTATAGTTGTACCAACACTCTTGTAATGGTGTGAAGCATGGGTGATGAATGTTGCAACGAGGAGAAGGCTGGGGGCAGTGGAGATGTCATATCTGAGGGCAATGTGTGGTGTGAATATAATGCAGAGAATTCGTAGTTTGGAAATTAGGTGGTGTGGGATTACCAAAACTATTATCCAGAGGGCTGAGGAGGGGTTGTTGAGGTGGTTCGGACATGTAGAGAGAATGGAACAAAACAGAATGACTTCAAGAGTGTATAAATCTGTAGTGGAGGGAAGGCAGGGTAGGGGTCGGCCTAGGAAGGGTTGGAGGGAGGGGGTAAAGGAGGTTTTGTGTGCAAGGGGCTTGGACTTCCAGCAAGCGTGCATGAGCATATTTGATAGGAGTGAATAGAAACAAATGGTTTCTAATACTTGATGTGCTGTTAGAGTGCAAGCAAAGTAACATTTATGAAGGAATTCAGGGAAACCAGCAGGCCAGACTTGAGTCCTGGAGATGGGAAGTACAGTGTCTACACTCTGAAGGAGGGGTGTTAATGTTGCAGTTTTATAACTGTAGTGTAAAGCACCCCTCTGGTAAGACAGTGATGGAGTGAATGATTAAAGTTGTTCTTTTTCAGGCCACCCTGCCTTGGTGAGAATCAGCCGATGTGTTAATAAATAAAAAAATAATTACTAGATGGCCACCTTGAACTTAATTTAAAATTCTGAGTAATAAATAGTAACAGTACATTATACATGAAGGAAAAGGGTATGATATGAACTCTTTCAGTACAAAGATCTTGACTTTAAATCAAGCTGTGCATCAGTCTGACCATGGAAGTTGAAATTTCACTGGCCACTTAAAACCTTTTTTAAATATTATGCATTGTGCTATTATAGTTCAAGAGCCAAGGTGAAATTTCAGCATGGTAAGTGGTGCAGTCTGTTGGCCAGAGTTCAAGTTACAAAAGTTTATATATCTCAGTGGACCACTCACTCACACACATGTTCATCCCTATATTCATATAAGTACCCTTCTTCAGTGATAAATACGTAATTTGTTTTAAAACTTAGTCTATATAATTGTGAAAATAATTTATACAGCCTCTCCTCACTTAGCAACGTACTCGTTTACCGACAACTCAGACTTACGACGGGCTCTCTGACCAGCATGCATACCTAAATAATGTATATTAGAGCTGATTTCCTCTATTCTGTTTATTACAATATACAGTATACTACTGTATAAACATTTAAAAATATACCAGAAATATTATAAAAGGTGCAAAGGTGACATTAAAATAATATCAAAGAAGGTTGACACAAACCCCCTACCATTATAATATGCTCCTCGCTTAGCAACGAATTTGTTTACCGATGTGATCTTAGGAACGGAACTCCGTCGTTAAGTAAGGAGAGGCTGTATTTGAAATTAGGCAATATGGCATGAATATATTGTAAGATACACTGTGAACATTTTTTTCAGCAATGTTCTAGCCAAATGTTAAAATGTTATAAGAAGTTAGCCAGAATCTCACAGGAGTTCCTCTCTATTATAAAATGGCCAATATCCCACAGGAGATACTGGCCAGCCAGCTGACTGGCTGGCTGGGTAGGGGTAGGGGTCCTGGGTGTAGCTTTCAAGAAGAATCCCATTATGCGTATGTTTACCTGAATAAACTGACTGACATGTTCAGCCAGCCAGCCAGCCAGCCGAACACATCAGTCCGTCAGTTTATTCAGGTAAACATACACATAATGGTATTCTTCTTGAAAGCTACACCCAGGACCGCTACAAGTCCTTCCATTTCCTCACCGTTATCTCCCTTACCTGAGCCCTCTACAGCTCCTGATAACCTTGCTGATAACTCCAATAATGATGCTGATGACCTTTTCCTTATTCAGAATAAATAAAAATGATTACCTGTATTTACAGTATGCAAACCTAAGTAATGTATATTACAGCTGATTTCCTCTATTCTGTTCATTACGGTATACACTACACTACTGAATAACATTTAAAAATAAACTAAAAATGTTTTAAATGGTGCAGAGGTGATATTAAAACAGTATCTAAAGATGGTTGACACAAACCCACTACCAGTACAGTATGTCCGAAATATCAGTAAGTGGCAGCTCTTCGCTTATCGACCAATTCGCTTTACAACCTACTCATAGGAATGGAACACGGTCGTTAAGTGAGGAGTGCCTGTACTCATGCATAAGAGGAAGCTGCACTTTTCTTATCATCAGAAATACTTATAGAATTTAAATTAATATTTATATTAATAAACTCTTTACCAATTCTTGGAAGTACAGTGATGGTAATTTTGTTGGGGGTGGTGGTACGAGTGTAAGAAACAGGAGGCCCAACACTGGTGAGAACTGTCAGTATCAGCTGATCAAATGTTGCAGGAACATCAAACCTGCGCACCTCCACCATCACTCCTGGCCCAGACACTGATGTGTTCTCCACTTGATCTCCACCACCCTACCAATAACAAGATTTATCAGATGCTGTACATGAGATAAATACTTAAAAGAATAATTCATAACTGGGAATTTTGCTTTTCATATGACAAAAATAAATTTTTAAGTAAACTAAATTCTACATCTACAATTTTTTTTCACCATGGTCATTATTTTCTACCAAGGTAGGGTGACCCAAGCAAGGAGATTATTCATATTTCTTTTCATATCTTTTATTATATAAATCCTTTAGACTTTTAATGCAAACTCTTTTATTATATAAATCTGCAAGACATTTTATAACACAAATTTATAGGACCTTTTAAGGTTACAACCCCTGCTTTCAAACTTGCTCTCAGGGCTGGAAAATTTTCAAACAAAAAAAATATTGTTTTTTTCATATGAAATGGTAGGGAATCTTTTCTGAAGGTAATAAAACAGAAAGTATAAAATTTGAAGGAAAACTGACGAAATTATGCTTTCACGAATTTTGCTGTCAGCAATATTTATGCAGCTGCAATTTGGTCCACTTTGAGTCTAATTTTAGGTCAATTTCATTGATCAAGTTGACAAAATTCTTAGTTATTTAGTATGTCATCCATTCTATCAACTGAGTACAAGAAACTGCCCATTCAATTATTTAAACTGCTTAATAAAGTGATCAGAAATTGGTAATTTGGCCAATCTCACACAAAATTCAAGAAATGCCAATTTCAATATAGGGTTCAGAATAAACAATGCAGACATTCCTGGCACTAAAATAACATGTCCAATGTTCATCAGTCATGTCCCCCAGGCCTCCCCTATATTACACTTGCTTTCCATTTTGAATTGTTAGTCTCACAAAAAATAGATTTACTATATGCAGACTATTGTATTATTATAATAATTGTATAATGTCAGTGCATTCATAAATGCATATTAGAGTGGCCAGATGGATGTGTATTAGACGAGTGACGTCATTTGCGTACTCCAGAATATCGCCAAAAATCGAACATTTCTGCTACTTTGCGCTCAATTTCAACCTACTTTCAGTATAAAACCAATCAAAATCATCTCTATTTCTGTAATATATCTTCCATTCTGTCAAATGAGATCAAGACACCGAGAATAGAACCATAAATACCATACAAAATTACACCACAAACTTGCTGTTTTAAACCAAAAATGTAGCTGAAGCTTTTTTTTCCTATTATGCACTGCTTGCTACAGGACTTCTTTTTTATATGGTGAACACTTATTAAATACACTTCTCTCATATCTAGGCCCAAATTTACTGCTCACCGCTTATTTGAGTGAGCTGAGGTAATGGCATAGTACTACGGGACCGACACTGGCTTCAAAGCTGTAGAATTGTTTTCAAATATTAATAATTTTATTCTGCTTCTCTACATCTAGGTCTAATTTTGGTGAATATCTTTTGCACATTTAAAATATGTACTGTAGTATGGAAGCTTTACACATCACAATTCTACTTAAAAAAAATAGTTGGCATAAGATAAAAAAAAAAAAAAAATATGATCAGGACATACAAAAGAGGTCCACTGTTGTTAAAATCATTATATTGTTGGTTTATAACATACAAGCTATTTATTTGTATAGAAAACAATAGTACAAATGATGCTTATTTTTGTATATATTTGTACTACACTCCTTGGGGAAGCAGAAAAGAATTCTTCCTCTGTAAGCCATGTGTGTCGTAAGAGGTAACTAAAATGCCAAATTAAAATGCCAAAATTACCAAATTTAGAAAGAAAAACTTTTGTTTTTCTCTTAGGTCACCATGGGCCCAAAGAAGGCTCCTAGTGCCAGGCCTTTGGTAAAGAAGGAAAGAAACATGATAGAATTCAAGAAAAAACTTGTAGCAAAGTACCAAAGTGGAGGAGGAAGAGAGAGGGGAGAATGTGCCTTCTTCAGTGATTCAGTGATTCTACGACATGTATGATACTAAAGCAGCAGGTATCGATAAAGGCTATAGAGCCAGCCAGCGAAAAAGTGTAGTATTAACAGTGTAGCAAGTAAGTTAAGCAATTGACAGAAAAACGACACGAAAGTAACTCTCCAATGTTGTTGGCGTATAGGGCCACTGAACATATGCCGCCCTGCTATCTTCCACCACCCTAAACCTCTGCCAGCATCTCCTCCATCAAACTAATTAAACTAACATCTCATCCAAGGTAAGTGTAAATGTTTCAGTGTGAAAAGTGTTGGTGGCTTCTGCTGCCGCCTCCACCACCACTAATATGTACGGCTTCTCTCAGTGGCCTTTATAAACCCAACAACAAAACTACCAACACTTACTCCTCACATATGTTATGACATATTTTATTCATTCTAGAGTATATATCATGTTTCTATGTTATTAATATTCTTTATTATGTCATACTAGATGAATTTTGATAGATAAATAACCAGCAGAGATGATATTAGCGTCATATTGAAGCATAAATTCGCCTCCCTCTCCCCTCCTACCTGTCTGCCATACACCAACAAGACTCTTCAATAAAGGTATGTGATGTTAAATGCTCATGTATCCATTATATTAGTGTTTTATATTCATTTGTCATTATTTTCTGTATGTGAATCTACATTTAATCTTTAAAAAAATATTTTTTGTTAATACTTTTGGGTGTCTGAAACGGATTAATTGGATTTCCATTATTTCTTATGGGGAAAATGGTTTCGCCAGTCGTGAATTTCACCATTCACCAGACTCTCTGGAACAGATTAATCATGAAACTCGGGGGTCCACTGTATATGTATATGCATATGTATGTATGTATGTATGTATGTATGTATGTATGTATGTATGTATATACAGTGGACCCTCAGCTAACGATATTAATCCGCTCCTGAGAGCTCATTGTTAGACAAAATTATCATTAGCCAAATTAATTTTCCCCATTAGAAATAATGGAAATCCAATTAATACATTCCAGGCAGCCAAAAGTATTAAAAAAAATAATTGTTTCATGAAATATACATTTCCCTACAAAGAAAACAATGAGACATGCACAATAACTATATAAATAAATGTTAAAATGACACTTACCTTTATTGAAGAGTACTGATGAGTGATGAGACACTGTTTTTCTTGAACACTCTGGGATTTTCAGAGTGATACATGAGTAAAGGCTTCACTTTGCAATCCCCACTAGCATTACAAGAAAACATGAGAGTTAGCCTGTCTTTCATAGGGTTGTGTCCTGGGAGTGCCTTTTCCTCCTGAGTAATGTAGGTCCTGTTTGGCATTTTCTTCCAGAACAGGCCTGTTTCATCACAATTAAACACTTGTTCGGGTTGGAATTTTTCAGCTTCACCATGCCTTATCACACTGTGTATGCCACTACAATTCTTAAATCTCTCAAACCAACCTTTGCTGGCCTTAAATTCACCAATATGAGCACTAGTTCCAAGCATTTTTTCCTGTTCACCTGAGTGTTAGTCAACTGGTGTGGGTCGCCTCCTGGGGGACAAGATTAAGGACCCCAATGGAAATAAGTTAGACAGTCCTCAATGACTCACTGACTTTCTTGGGTTATCCTGGATGGCTAACCCTCTGGGGTTAATTGTTTCTTGGTAATTGTTTCTCGTTAAGCCACACCAACAACAGTCTCTCCACATCTTCGAGTAGTACAGCTGACGGTAGTGCAGCAACAGCTGATGGTGGTGCAGCAGCAGCTAACCGTGTACTATAGTATTTCAATAGTATTTCTCACCCATTTTACCATAGGGTTGGCACTAGAAGCTTTCTTTGGGCCCATGGTGGCTAAAATAGCAGTTACAAGCACTATAAACAATGGAATAATACAAAATGTATTGAATGTATGCATGAAACCGGCCACCCTGGCTTGTACACAATGACAGCAGGGCAGCTGAGGCGCTCAGGCTGGACGGACAGGTTCGAGACGAATCACGTTGGGTGAGTTTTTTATCGTTAAGCGGGCCAAAATGTTTACGCTGAAATGCTTCATTAGGCGGATTTAACGTTATGTGATGCGTTCGTTAGCCGAGGGTCCACTGTATATACAGTGGACCCCCGCATACCGATGGCATCACATAGCGATTAATCCGCATACCGCTTGCTTTAGTCGCAAAAATTTTGCCTCACATACCGCTTAAAAACCCGCTCACCGATTTTCGTCCGAGACGCGTCCAATGTGCTGCCTGAGCCACGCTCACATGTTCCGCCGGTGGCATTGTTTACCAGCCAGCCTCCGCAGTAACATCCAAGCATACAATCGGAATATTTCGTATTATTACAGTGTTTTCGGTGCTTTTTCTGGAAAATAAGTGACCATGGGCCCCAAGAAAGCTTCTAGTGCCAACCCTACAGCAATAAGGGTGAGAATTACAATAGAGATGAAGAAAAAGATCATTGATAAGTATGAAAGTGGAGTGCGTGTCTCCGAGCTGGCCAGGTTGTATAATAAACCCCAATCAACCATCGCTACTATTGGTGGTACAGCTGCTGCTGCTGCTGCACTGTCAGCTGCTGCTGCTGCACTGTCAGCTGCTGCTGCTGCTGTAGCATCGTCTGCTGCTGCTGTAACATCGTCTGTTGCTGCTGTAGCGTCGTCTGTTGCTGCTGTACCACCGTCAGCTGCTGCTGCTGCTGTAGCATCGTCTGCTGCTGCTGTAACATCGTCTGTTGCTGCTGTACCACCGTCAGCTGCTGCTGCTGCTGTAGCATCGTCTGCTGCTGCTGTAACATCGTCAGCTGCTGCTGCTGCTGTAGCATCGTCTGCTGCTGCTGTAACATCGTCTGTTGCTGCTGTAGCATCGTCTGCTGCTGCTGTAGCATCGTCTGTTGCTGCTGTACCACCGTCAGCTGCTGCTGCTGCTGTAGCATCGTCTGCTGCTGCTGTAGCATCGTCTGCTGCTGCTGTAGCATCGTCTGTTGCTGCTGTACCACCGTCAGCTGCTGCTGCTGCTGTAGCATCGTCTGCTGCTGCTGTAGCATCGTCTGCTGCTGCTGTAGCATCGTCTGTTGCTGCTGTACCACCGTCAGCTGCTGCTGCTGCTGTAGCATCGTCTGCTGCTGCTGTAGCATCGTCTGCTGCTGCTGTAGCATCGTCTGTTGCTGCTGTACCACCGTCAGCTGCTGCTGCTGCTGTAGCATCGTCTGCTGCTGCTGTAGCATCGTCTGTTGCTGCTGTACCACCGTCAGCTGCTGCTGCTGCTGTAGCATCGTCTGCTGCTGCTGTAGCATCGTCTGTTGCTGCTGTACCACCGTCAGCTGCTGCTGCTGCTGTAGCATCGTCTGCTGCTGCTGTAGCATCGTCTGTTGCTGCTGTACCACCGTCAGCTGCTGCTGCTGCTGTAGCATCGTCTGCTGCTGCTGTAGCATCGTCTGTTGCTGCTGTAGCACCGTCAGCTGCTGCTGATGCTGTAGCACCGTTGTTGGTGTGGCTTATTGAGAATACCAAGAAACAATTAACCCCAGAGGATTTGCCACCCAGGATAACCCAAAAAAGTCAGTGTCATCGAAGACTGTCTAACTTATTTCCATTGGGGTCCTTAATCTTGTCTCCCAGGATGCAACCCACACAAGTCGACTAACACCCAGGTGAACAGGGAAAAATGCCTGGAACTAGTGCTCATATTGGTGAATTTAAAGCCAGCAAAGGTTGGTTTGAGAGATTTAAGAATCGTAGTGGCATACACAGTGTGATAAGGCCTGTTCTGGAAGAAAATGCCAAACAGGACCTACAGTACTCAGGAGGAAAAGGCACTCCCAGGACACAGTGTCTCATCAGTCATTGCTGCATCTTCAATAAAGGTAAGTGTCATTTATTCTTCATTTAGTAGACTAGTACATGCACAATATATACTGTGCATGTACTACTCTACTATTGTGCATGTATCCTTCTCTTTGTGTGTGGGAAAATGTATATTTCATGTGGTAAAAAATTTTTTTTCATACTTTTGGGTGTCTTGCATGGATTAATTTGATTTCCATTATTTCTTATGGGGAAAATTCATTCGCATACCGATTATTTCGCATAACAATGACCCCTCTTGCACGGATTAAAATCGGTATGCGGGGGTCCACTGTATATATAGTATATAGGTTGGTAGACAGCAACCACCCAGGGAGGTACTACCGTCCTGCCAAGTGAGTGTAAAACGAGAGCCTGTAATTGTTTTACATGATGGTAGGAGTGCTGGTGTCTTTTGTCTGTCTCATAAATATACAAGATTACAGGTACATCTTGCTACTTCTACTTACACATAGATCACACTACACATACATGTACATGTTTATTTATACACACTCATCTGAGTTTTCTTTGATTTTATCTTAATAGCTCTTGTTCTCCTTACTTTACTTATATCCATGGGGAAGTGGAATAAGAATCTTTCCTCCGTAAGCCATGCGTGTTGTAAAAGTCAACTAAAATGCTGGGAACAGATTACTAAAATTAAAAAGAAAATTGTCAAAGTGGGATGTCTGAATGTGCGTGGAAGAGATGATTGTGGATGTTATGAATGAGAAGAAGCTGGATGTCCTGGCTTTAAGTGAAACAAAGCAGAAGGGGGTGGGAGAGTTTCAATGGAGAGAAGTAAATGGGATTAGGTCAGGGGTTTCAAATAGAGTTCGAGTTAAAGAAGGAGTAGCAATAATGTTGAAGGATAAGCTATGGCAGGAAAAGAGGGAGTATGAATGTATTAATTCAAGGATTATGTGGAGTAAAATAAAGGTTGGATGTGAAAAGTGGGTTACAGTAAGTGTACTTGCACCTGGAGAAGAGAGAAGTGTAGAGGAGAGAGAGAGATTTTGGGAAATGTTGAGTGAGTGTGTGGGGTGTTTTGAACCAAGTGAGAGAGTACGTACTTGTGCTTGCCGATCTCAATGCTGAAGTGGGTAAAAATGTTGTGGAGGGAGTAGTAGGTAAATTTGGGGTGCCAGAGGTAAATGAAAATGGGGAGCCTTTAACTGAGTTATGTGTAGAAAGAGGTTTGGTAATAAGTAATACATATTTTATGAATATAGGATAAATAAATATACAAGGTATAATATAGCACGTAATGAAAGTAGTTTGTTAGATTATATATTGGTGGATAAAAGGTTGATGGGTAGGCTTCAGGATGTACATGTTTATAGAGGGGCAACTGATATATCGGATCATTATTTAGTTGTAGCTACGGTAAGAGTAAGAGGTAGATGGGACAAAAGGAAAATGGCAACAACAAGTAAGAGAGAGGTGAAAGGGTATAAACTAAGGGAGGAAGAAGTTTGGGCGAGATATAAGCAACTATTGGCAGAAAGGTGGGCTAGTGCAAGTATGAGTAGTGGGGAGGAGGGGGGGTTGAAGAGGGCTGGAATAGTTTTAAAAATACAGTATTAGAATGTGGGGCAGAAATTTGTGGTTATAGGAGGGAAGGTGCAGGAGGAAAGAGGAGTGATTGGTGGAATGATGAAGTAAAGGTGTGATAAAAGAGAAAAAGGTAGCTTATGAGAGGTTTTTACAAAGCAGAAGTGTTATAAGAAGAGCAGAGAATATAGAGAGTAAAAGAAAGGTGAAAAGAGTGGTGAGAGAGTGTAAAAGGAGAGCAGATGATAGAGTGGGAGAGGCACTTTCAAGAAACTTTGATGAGAATCAGAAAAAATTTTGGAGTGAGATAAACAAGTTAAGAAAGCCTAGGGAACGAATGGATCTGTCAGTTATAAACAGAGTAGGGAAGTTAGTAGATGGAGGTACTGGGAGGATGACGGGAATATTTTGAGGAACTTTTAAATGTCAACGAAGAAAGGGAGGCGGTTATTTCATGCACTGGCCAGGGATGTATAGATCGAGTGTTTATACTGAAGCATATATGTGAACAGTATTTAGATAAAGGTAGAGAAGTCTTCCCTAGGTAGTAGGTTGGTAGACAGCAACCGCCCAGGGAGGTACTACCGCCCTGCCAAGTGAGTGTAAAACGAAAGCCTGTAATTGTTTTACATGATGGTAGGATTGCTGGTGTCCTTTTTTCTGTCTCATAAACATGCAAGATTTCAGGTACGTCTTGCTACTTCTACTTACACTTAGGTCACACTACACATACATGTACAAGCACATATATACACACCCCTCTGGGTTTTCTTCTATTTTCTTTCTAGTTCTTATTCTTGTTTATTTCCTCTTATCTCCATGGGGAAGTGGAACAGAATTCTTCCTCCGTAAGCCATGCGTGTTGTAAGAGGCAACTAAAATGCCGGGAGCAAGGGGCTAGTAACCTCTTCTCCTGTATATATTACTAAATGTAAAAGGAGAAACTTTCGTTTTTCCTTTTGGGCCACCCCGCCTCGGTGGGATACGGCCGGTGTGTTGAAAGAAAGAAAGATAAGCAACTATTGGCAGAAAGGTGGGCTAGTGCAAGTATGAGTAGTGGGGAGGAGGGGGGGTTGAAGAGGGCTGGAATAGTTTTAAAAATACAGTATTAGAATGTGGGGCAGAAATTTGTGGTTATAGGAGGGAAGGTGCAGGAGGAAAGAGGAGTGATTGGTGGAATGATGAAGTAAAGGTGTGATAAAAGAGAAAAAGGTAGCTTATGAGAGGTTTTTACAAAGCAGAAGTGTTATAAGAAGAGCAGAGAATATAGAGAGTAAAAGAAAGGTGAAAAGAGTGGTGAGAGAGTGTAAAAGGAGAGCAGATGATAGAGTGGGAGAGGCACTTTCAAGAAACTTTGATGAGAATCAGAAAAAATTTTGGAGTGAGATAAACAAGTTAAGAAAGCCTAGGGAACGAATGGATCTGTCAGTTATAAACAGAGTAGGGAAGTTAGTAGATGGAGGTACTGGGAGGATGACGGGAATATTTTGAGGAACTTTTAAATGTCAACGAAGAAAGGGAGGCGGTTATTTCATGCACTGGCCAGGGATGTATAGATCGAGTGTTTATACTGAAGCATATATGTGAACAGTATTTAGATAAAGGTAGAGAAGTCTTCCCTAGGTAGTAGGTTGGTAGACAGCAACCGCCCAGGGAGGTACTACCGCCCTGCCAAGTGAGTGTAAAACGAAAGCCTGTAATTGTTTTACATGATGGTAGGATTGCTGGTGTCCTTTTTTCTGTCTCATAAACATGCAAGATTTCAGGTACGTCTTGCTACTTCTACTTACACTTAGGTCACACTACACATACACGTACAAGCATATATATGCACACACCCCTCTGGGTTTTCTGCTATTTTCTTTCTAGTTCTTGTTCTTGTTTATTTCCTCTTACCTTCATGGGGAAGTGGAACAGAATTCTTCCTCCGTAAGCCATGCATGTTGTAAGAGGCAACTAAAATGCCGGGAGCAAGGGGCTAGTAACCCCTTCTCCTGTATATATTACTAAATGTAAAAGGAGAAACTTTCGTTTTTCCTTTTGGGCCACCCCGCCTCGGTGGGATACGGCCGGTGTTGAAAGAAGAAGAAAGGGAAGTCTTCATTGCATTTATGGATTTAGAAAAGGCATATGATAGAGTGGATAGCAATGTGGCAGATGTTGCAAGTATATGGAATAGATAGTAAGTTACTAAATGCTGTAAAGAGTTTTTATGAGGATAGTGAGACTCAGGTTAGGGTGACTACTTCCCAGTAAAAGTAGGTCTTAGACAGGGATGTGTAATGTCACCATGGTTGAATATATTTAGAGATGGGGTTGTAAAAGAAGTAAATGCTAGGCTGTTGGGGAGAGGGGTGGGATTAAATTATGGGGATTCAAATTCAAAATGGGAATTAACACAGTTACTTTTTGCTGATGATACTGTGCTTATGGGAGATTCTAAAGAAAAGTTACAAAGATTAGTGGTTGAGTTTGGGAGAGTGTATAAAGGTAGAAAGTTGAAAGTGAATAAGTGAATATAGAAAAGAGTAAGGTGATGAGGGTATCAAATGATTTAGATAAAGAAAAATTGGATATCGAATTGGAGAGGAGGAGTATGGAAGAAGTGAATGTTTTCAGATATTTCGGAGCTGACGTGTCAGCGGATGGATTATGAAGGATGAGGTTAACCATAGAATTCATGAAGGAAAAAAGGTGAGTGGTGCATTGAGGTATATGTGGAGACAAAAAACATTATCTATGGAGGCAAAGAAGGGAATGTATGAAAGTATAATGGTACCAACACTCTTTTATGAGTGTGAAGCTTGGGTTGTAAATGCTGCAGCTAGGAGGCGGTTGGAGGCAGTGGAGATGTCCTGTCTAAGGGCAATGTGTGGTGTAAGTATTATGCAGAGAATTCGGAGTGTGGAAATTAGGAGGTGTGGAGTTAATAAAAGTATTAGTCAGAGGGCTGAAGAGGGGTTGTTGAGGTTGTTTGGTCATTGAGAGAGAATGGATCACAGTAGAATGGCATGGAGAGTGTATAAATCTGTAGGGAAAGGAAGGCAGGGTAGGGGTCATCCTCAAAAAGGTTGGAGGGAGAGGTAAAGAAGGTTTTGTGGGTGAGGGACTTGGACTTCCAGCAAGCATGCATGAGTGTGTTAGATAGGAGTGAATGGAGACAAATGGTATTTGGGACCTGATGAGCTGTTGGAGTGCAAGCAGGGTAATATTTAGTGAAGGGATTCAGGGAAACCGGTTATTTTTATATGGCCGGACTTGAGTACTGGAAATGGGAAGTACAATGCCTGCACTTTAAAGGAGGGGTTGGGATATTGGCAGTTTGGAGGGATATGTTGTATATCTTTATATGTATATGCTTCTAAACTGTTGTGTTCTGGGCACCTCTGCAAAAACAGTGATTATGTACAAGTGAGGTGAAAGTGTTGACGATGATGAAAGTATTTTCTTTTTGGGGATTTTC
>NC_091321.1:25813271-25895771 GCF_038502225.1 Cherax quadricarinatus
TGCCCTTAAACAGGACATCTCCACTGCCTCCAACCGTCTCCTCGCTGCTGCATTTACCACCCAAGCTTCACACCCATATAAGAGTGTTGGTACTACTATACTTTCATACATTCCCTTCTTTGGCTCCATAGATAATGTTTTTTGACTCCACATATACCTCAACGCACCACTCACCTTTTTTCCCTCATCAATTCTATGATTAACCTCATCCTTCATAAATCCATCCGCCGACACGTCAACTCCCAAGTATCTGAAAACATTCACTTCTTCCATACTCCTCCTCCCCAATTTGATACCCTCATCACCTTACTCTTTTCTATGTTCACTTTCAACTTTCTACCTTTACACACATTCCCAAACTCATCCACTAACCTTTGCAATTTTTCTTTAGAATCTCCCATAAGCACAGTATCATCAGCAAAAAGTAACTGTGTCAATTCCCATTTTGAATTTGATTCCCCAAAATTTAATCCCACCTCTCTCCCGAACACCCTAGCATTTACTTCTTTTACAACCCCATCTATAAATATATTAAACAACCATGGTGACATTACACATCCCTGTCTAAGACCTACTTTTACCGGGAAGTAGTCTCCCTCTCTTCTACACACCCTAACCTGAGCCTCACTATCCTCATAAAAACTCTTTACAGCATTTAATAACTTACCACCTATTCCACATACTTGCAACATCTGCCACATTGCTCCTCTATCCACTCTATCATATGCCTTTTCTAAATCCATAAATGCAATAAAAACTTCCCTACCTTTATCTAAATACTGTTCACATATATGCTTCAATATAAACACTTGATCTACACATCCCCTACCCACTCTGAAACCTCCTTGCTCATCCGCAATCCTACATTCTGTCTTACCTCTAATTCTTTCAATTATAACCCTACCGTACACTTTTCCTGGTATACTCAGTAAACTTATTCCTCTATAATTTTTACAGTCTCTTTTGTCCCCTTTCCCTTTATATAAAGGGACTATACATGCTCTCTGCCAATCCCTAGGTACCTTCCCCTCTTTCATGCATTTATTAAACAAAAGTACCAACCACTCCAACACTATATCCCCCCCTGCTTTTAACATTTCTGTCATGATCCCATCAGTTCCAGCTGCTTTACCCCCTTTCATTCTACGTAATGCCTCACGTACCTCCACCACACTTACATTCTGCTCTTCTTCACTCCTAAAAGATGGTATACCTCCCTGACCAGTGCATGAAATTACTGCCTCTTTCTTCCTTAACATTTAAAAGTTCCTCAAAATATTCTCGCCATCTACCTAATACCTCCATCTCCCCATCTACTAACTCCCCTACTCTGTTTTTAACTGACAAATCCATACTTTCCCTAGGCTTTCTTAACTTGTTTAACTCACTCCAAAATTTTTTCTTATTTTCATTAAAATTTCTTGACAGTGCCTCTCCCACTCTATCATCTGCTCTCCTTTTGCACTCTCTCACCACTCTCTTTACCTTTCTTTTACTCTCCATATACAGTGGACCCCCGCATAATGCTATTAATCTGTTCCTGATAGCTCAATGTTATGCGAAATTATCGTTATGCGAATTAATTTTCCCCATAAGAAATACTGGAAATCAAATTTATCCGTGCAAGACACCCAAAAGTATGAAAAAAAAAAAATTTACCACATGAAATATTAATTTTAATACACACAAACTTAAGAAAACATGCACAGTTACATGACACTTACCTTTATTGAAGATGTGGTGATGATTGATGAGATAGGAGGAGGGGAGACTGGATGGTTTTAGTGTTTAGAAGGGGAATCCCCTTCCATTAGGACTTGAGGTGTCAAGTCCTTTTCCGGGGTTGCTTCCCTTCTTTTAATGCCACTAGGACCAGCTTCAGAGTCACTGGACTTCTGTCGCACAACATAACTGTCCATAGTGGCCTGTACCGCTCGTTCCTTTATGACTTTCCTAAAGTGTTTCACAACAGTGTCAGTGTAATAGTCACCAGCAAGGCTTGCAATAGCTGTCTGAGGGTGATTTTCATCCATGAAGGTTTGCACTTCAAGCCACTCTGCACAGATTTCCTTAATCTTTGAAGTAGGCAACTTCTTCAATTTCTCTCTCCCCTCCTCCGAAGCAATTTCCTCAGGTGTGGCCTCTTGCTGTTAAAGTTGATCTAGCAGCTCATCAGTGGTTAGTTCTTCATTGTCCTCCTCCACCAACTCTTCCACATCCTCCCCACTAACCTCCAACCCCAATGACTTCCCCAATGCCACAATTGATTCCTCAGCTGCCATACTCCTCTCAGGGTTAGCCTCAAATCCTTCAAAATTCCTTTGGTCTACACATTCTGGCCACAGTTTCTTCCAAGAGGGTTAGCCTCAAATCCTTCAAAAACCCTTTGGTCTACACATTCTGGCCACAGTTTTTTCCAAGCAGAGTTCAAGGTCCTCTTAGTCACTCCCTCCCAAGCCTTACCTATGAGGTTTACACAATTGAGGATATTAAAGTGATCTCTCCAGAACTCTCTTAGAGTCAATTGAGTTTCTGAGGTCACTACAAAGCACCTTTCAAACAGAGCTTTTGTGTACAGTTTTTTGAAGTTTGCAATAACCTGCTGGTCCATGGGCTGCAGGAGAGGAGTGGTATTAGGAGGCAAAAACTTCACCTTAATGAAGCTCATGTCCCCACAAAGTCGCTCTGCCAAGTCTGTAGGATGACCAGGGGCATTGTCTAACACCAGGAGGCACTTAAGGTCTAATTTCTTTTCAGTTAGGTAATTTTTCACAGTGGGGGCAAATGCATGGTGTAACCAGTCATAGAAAAAGTCCCTAGTGACCCATGCCTTATTGTTTGCCCTCCACAGCACACACAAATTTTGCCTTGAGGATATTCTTTTGCCTGAACGCTCTGGGAGTTTCAGAGTGATACACTAATAAAAGCTTCACTTTGCAATCACCACTAGCATTGGCACACATGAGAAGAGTAAGCCTGTCTTTCATAGGCTTATGTCCTGGGAGTGCCTTTTCCTCCTCAGTAATGTAGGTCCTGCTTGGCATTTTCTTCTAAAACAGGCCTGTTTCGTCACAATTAAACACTTGTTCAGGTTTCAGTCCTTCACTGTCTATGTACTCCTTGAATTCATGCACATATTTTTCAGCTGCCTTTTGGTCCGAACTGGCAGCCTCACCATGCCTTATCACACTATGTATGCCACTACGCCTCTTAAATCTCTCAAACCAACCTTTGCTGGCCTTAAATTTACTCGCATCACAACTAGTTGCAGGCATTTTTCTAATTAAATCCTCATGCAACTTCCTAGCCTTTTCACTTACGATCGCTTGAGAGATGCTATCACCTGCTATCTGTTTTTCGTTTATCCACACCAATAACAGTCTCTCAACATCTTCTATCACTTGCGATCTCTGTTTCGAAAGCACAGTTAAACCTTTGGCAAGAACAGCTTCCTTGATTGCCGTTCTCTTGGACACAATAGTAGCGATGGTTGATTGGGGTTTACTATCACTTAGCAGTGATCTCTTTCTTCATCTCCATAGTAATTCTCACCCTTATTCCTGTAGGGTTGGCACTAGAAGCTTTCTTGGAGCCCATGGTCACTTATTTTTCAGGTGAAATCACTATAAAAAGGCTGTAATAATACGAAATGTTCCAATTGTATGCTTGAATGTTACCGCGGAGGCTGGCTTGTAAACAATGCCACTGGCAGAACAAGTGAGGCTGGCTCAGGCCGCATGGACGTGTCTCGGACGAATCGCGTTGAGCGAATTTTTTAGCGCTATGCGAGGCAAAATTTTAGCGATAAAATGTATCGCTATGCGGATTTAACGCTATGCGATGCCAACGTTATGCAGGGGTCCACTGTATATACATTGTGCATTATATTGTTGTCACAGGCCACAAAAGTCACTGGAACAAATATTAGAAAAGCAAAGAAAAAACACAAGAAAATCAAATAAATAAAGATACAGTGGACCCCCACATACCGCACGCATCGCATACCGTACAATCCTCATACCGCTTGCTTTTTTCGCAAAAATTTTGCCTCACATACCGCCCAAAAACCCTCTCACCGCCCTTCGTCCGAGACGCGTCCAATGTGCGGCCTGAGCCACGCTCACATGTTCCGCCGGTGGCATTGTTTACCAGCCAGCCTCCGCGGTAACATCCAAGCATACAATCGGAACATTTCGTATTATTACAGTGTTTTTGGTGATTTTTTCTGGAAAATAAGTGACCATGGGCCCCAAGAAAGCTTCTAGTGCCAACCCTACAGCAATAAGGGTGAGAATTACTATAGAGATGAAGAAAAAGATCATTGATAAGTATGAAAGTGGAGTGCGTGTCTCCGAGCTGGCCAGGTTGTATAATAAACCCCAATCAACCATCGCTACTATTGATGGTACAGCTGCTGCGGTACCACCGTCAGCTGCTGCTGCACTGTCAGCTGCTGCTGCACTGTCAGCTGCTGCTGCTGTTGTACCACCGTCAGCTGCTGCTGCTGCTGTAGCATCGTCTGCTGCTGCTGTAGCATCGTCTGCTGCTGCTGTAGCATCATCTGCTGCTGCTGTAGCATCATCTGCTGCTGCTGTAGCATCGTCTGTTGCTGCTGTAGCATCGTCTGCTGCTGCTGTAGCATCGTCTGTTGCTGCTGTAGCATCGTCTGTTGCTGCTGTACCACCGTCAGCTGCTGCTGCTGCTGTAGCACCGTTGTTGGTGTGGCTTATTGAGAATACCAAGAAACAATTAACCCCAGAGGATTTGCCACCCAGGATAACCCAAAAAAGTCAGTGTCATCGAAGACTGTCTAACTTATTTCCATTGGGGTCCTTAATCTTGTCTCCTAGGATGCAACCCACACCAGTCGACTAACACCCAGGTGAACAGGGAAAAATGCCTGGAACTAGTGCTCATATTGGTGAATTTAAAGCCAGCAAAGGTTGGTTTGAGAGATTTAAGAATCGTAGTGGCATACACAGTGTGATAAGGCCTGTTCTGGAAGAAAATGCCAAACAGGACCTACAGTACTCAGGAGGAAAAGGCACTCCCAGGACACAGTGTCTCATCAGTCATTGCTGCATCTTCAATAAAGGTAAGTGTCATTTATTCTTCATTTAGTAGAGTAGTACATGCACAATATATATTGTGCATGTACTACTCTACTATTGTGCATGTATCCTTCTCTTTGTGTGTAGGAAAATGTATATTTCATGTGGTAAAAATTTTTTTTTCATACTTTTGGGTGTCTTGCACGGATTAATTTGATTTCCATTATTTCTTATGGGGAAAATTCATTCGCATACCGAACATTTCGCATAACAATCAGCCCTCTTGCACGGATTAAAGTCACTATGTGGGGGTCCACTGTATATGGAATGAACAGTATTCAGTATGAATGATATTTACATTAAGAAGGTTTTGGAACTCGAATAAGGACATAGTGTGTTGCTTATAATTATAGTTTGTGATATCTCTGGTAACTGCTTCATGTTGCATGATGACTGGTTTGAGGTTGGTTGCTGAGGTGGATCCCTGGGCATTAGCCCCTTTTGTAAGACATGAATAAATGAGGAAAAAAAGCATGAATAAAAGAACGAGGTGAGAGTAGAATACACAAGTGTCATAAGGTCACTTACCACAAGTAAAGTGATGGTACCCTGCAGGCTGGTGGCATGAAGGGACCAGGTGGTGGGTCTGGAGGTACGCAACACTAATGTAATGTTCCTCTCAATACCTCGGCCACTAGCAAGGCTGAGGCCTCTGCTACCACCCTCACCACTGCCAACCACAGCCAACACCAAGCTACCATTGCTGTTGCTGCTGCCGTCCACCTCAATGATATGGATGTCTCTGCAAAACAAAAAAAAAATCAGCTGATATTTATACACATCTAGAAGCTTACAACAAATTTAAAAATCTCTTCATACTGCCCAAAAATTTTCATTTGAATTTTCCAAATTTTAAGAATTAATACAGTACTGTACACCTGATATTTCCTTCCATTCTAATATTTGTGCAACTCTTGTTTGCTGTTACCTAATATCTCAATAGTTCACCTCCTTGTTCCATGGATGAAGACAACATACATCACTGCATCCTGTTCCATGGATGAAGACAACATACATCACTGCATCTTGTTCCATGGATGAAGACAATATGCATCATTGTATCTTGTTCCATGAAGACAACATGTATCACTGCATCTTGTCCCATGGATGAAGACAACATGTATCACTGCATCTTGTCCCATGGATGAAGACAACATGTATCACTGCATCTTGTCCCATGGATGAAGACAACATGTATCACTGCATCTTGTCCCATGGATGAAGACAACATGTATCACTGCACCTTGTCCCATGGATGAAGACAACATGTATCACTGCATCTTGTCCCATAGATGAAGATAACATGTATCACTGCATCTTGTCCCATGGATGAAGACAACATGTATCACTGCATCTTGTCCCATGGATGAAGACAACATGTATCACTGCATCTTGTCCCATGGATGAAGACAACATGTATCACTGCATCTTGTCCCATGGATGAAGACAACATGTATCACTGCACCTTGTCCCATGGATGAAGACAACATGTATCACTGCATCTTGTCCCATAGATGAAGATAACATGTATCACTGCATCTTGTCCCATGGATAAAGACAATATGCATCACTGCATCTTGTTTCATGAAGACGACATGTATCACTGCATCTTGTTCCATGGATAAAGACAAAATGCATCACTGCTTCTTCTTCCACGGATGAAGACAAAATGCATCACTGCATCTTTCATATATGGTTACAAA
The DNA here is from genome assembly GCF_038502225.1 of Cherax quadricarinatus. NCBI lineage: Eukaryota > Metazoa > Arthropoda > Malacostraca > Decapoda > Parastacidae > Cherax > Cherax quadricarinatus. The sequence goes on from NC_091321.1 coordinate 25,820,086, forward strand.
TAATATTAACTCTGCATTTTTAACCCTTTGACTGTCGCGGCCGTATATATACGTCTTACGAGGTACCGTGTTTGACGTATATATACTCATAAATTCTAGCGGCTTCAAATCAAGCAGGAGAAAGCTGGTAGGCCCACATGTGAGAGAATGGGTCTGTGTGGTCAGTGTGCACCATATAAAAAAATCCTGGAGCACGCAGTGCATAATGAGAAAAAAAAAACTCCGACCGTTTTTTTTAATTAAAATGCCGACTTTGTGGTCTATTTTTGTATAGTATTTATAGCTGTATTCTCGTTTTCTTGGTCTCATTTGATAGAATGGAAAACATATTATAGAAATAGAGGTGATTTTGATTGATTTTACTATAAAAAGAACCTAGAAATGGAGATCAAAGTAGGGGAAATGTTTGATTTTTGCCAATGTTCAAAAGTAAACAAATGATGCCATTGTCCAATAAATGTCCAACTAGCCATTCTAATATGCAGTCATGAATGGGTTGATGTTATTTATACAATTATTACAGTATTGCAGTAGTCTGCATAATAGTAAGTCTTCTATTTTTTGTTTGAATAAAAATTCAAAATAGAAAGCAAGAGTAATATCAGAGGGGCCTGGAGACATGACTGATGAGCAAAGAAAATGTTATTTTAGAGCCAGGAATGTCTGCATTGTTCATTCTGGACCTTATTTTGAAATTGTCATATTTTTTAGTTTTCGTGAAACTGGCCAAATTGCAAATTTCTGACCACATTATTAGGTAGTTGAAATCGGTAAATAGGCAGTTTCTTATACTCAATCGATAGAAAAAATGGAGTTCTAAAGAAATAGCTATGAGTTTGGACGACTGGGACAATGGAATTAGCCGAAAATAGGGCACAAATTGGGCGAAATCGCCGATTTGTAAACAGCGCTGAGGTCGCTAACTTCGCGAGAGCATAATTCCGCCAGTTTTCCTGCAAATTTCGTTTTTTTGGTGTCATTACAATCAGGAAAAGATTCTCTATCATTTCAAAGAAAAAATAATTTTTTTTTTAAATTTTGCGACACCAGGAGACACCTCAGGATTCGGGGTTGCGACAGTCAAAGGGTTAATTAACTGCTTTTTCTTCACAGTATTTCACTGGGATCTCTTAATTCAAAGAATCTGAGCTCCCATTCCCCTGGTTGGATCAAACCCTCATTATCTTCTAATTACTAGGGACTATAATTAAAATTTAAAACTATTAGATCTTCTGTGCCACACTGCTTCCATCCTTAACCGAAGACAATTGTAAAGTTAGTAATCTTGCCCATTTTTAGTGTACTACATCTAGCAGTTTACTGCATGAGTTGTTATACAGTAACATGCAAATCATTAAATACATGATGATAAACCTGTCATTTTCTCCCAGCATGTTATGGTGGTAGCAGCCTGAAATGGGTTGCTCCACCGAGACATAACACTGTGCCACTGGGCTTTCATCTTTGATCTCTGTGTCACACCCTTCATCTGATTCATCATCTGCAATAAAGGATTTTATTATATTAGAACAGAATCTTGGTAGTGATATATATAAACCATATTCTGATTAACTTAACACTTTTCTAAAGGCAATCACAAAATTCCAAAGTAAGAGTGCCTCTGCAAAGACAGTGATTATATATGAATGATGGAGAAGTGTTGAATGATGAAAGATTTTTCTTTCTTTTTGGGTTTTTCTTTCTTTTTGGATCACCCTGCCTCGGTGGGAAACAGCCAACATGTTAAAAAAAAAAAATTACGAATATCTGAAAAAACAATTAACAATAGTAAACCTCACTGATTTAGCTTTTGGTGGGCTTGCCTGTGATTGGCAACTGAACCAAGGTACTGATTTAACCCTTAAACTGTCCAAGCAGATCTACGTTCACATGCGTAGTACTCCAAAAGTAGATCTACGTTTCTTTTACATTATTATTATTAATTTTTTTTATTAACACACTGGCCGATTCCCACCAAGGCAGGGTGGCCCGAAAAAGAAAAACTTTCACCGTCATTCACTCCATCACTGTCTTGCCAGAAGGGTGCTTTACACTACAGTTTTTAAACTGCAACATTAACACCCCTCCTTCAGAGTGCAGGCACTGTACTTCCCATCTCCAGGACTCAAGTCTGGCCTGCCGGTTTCCCTGAATCCCTTCATAAATGTTATGTTGCTCACACTCCAACAGCACGTCAAGTATTAAAAACCATTTGTCTCCATTCACTCCTATCAAACACGCTCACGCATGTCTGCTGGAAGTCCAAGCCCCTCACCCACAAAACCTCCTTTACCCCCTCCCTCCAACCTTTCCTAGGCCAACCCCTACCCCGCCTTCTTTCCACTACAGACCGATACACTCTTGAAGTCATTCTGTTTCGCTCCATTCTCTCTACATGTCCGAACCACCTCAACAACCCCTCCTCAGCCCTCTGGATAATAGTTTTGGTAATCCCACACCACCTAATTTCCAAACTACGAATTCTCTGCATTATATTCACACCACACATTGCCCTCAGATATGACATCTCCACTGCCCCCAGCCTTCTCCTCATTGCAACATTCATCACCCATGCTTCACACCATTACAAGAGTGTTGGTACAACTATACTCTCATACATTTCCCTCTTTGCTTCCATGGACAAAGTTCTTTGACTCCACAGAGTGCTAAGTGCACCACTCACCCTTTTCCCCTTATCGATTCTGTGATTCACCTCATCCTTCATAGACCCATCTGCTGACACGTCCACTCCTAAATATCTGAATACATTCACCTCCTCCATACTCTCTCCCTCCAATCTGATATCCAATCTTTCATCATCTAATCTTTTTCTCCTCATAACCTTACTCTTTCCTGTATTCACTTTTAATTTTCTTCTTTTGCTTACCCTACCAAATTCATCCACCAACCTCTGCAACTTCTCTTCAGAATCTCCCAAGAGCACAGTGTCATCAGCAAAGAGCAACTGTGACAACTCCCACTTTATGTGTGATTCTTTATCTTTTAACTCCACGCCTCTTGCCAAGACCCTCGCATTTACTTCTCTTACAACCACATCTATAAATATATTAAACAGCCACAGTGACATCACATATCCTTGTCTAAGGCCTAGTTTTACTGGGAAATAATCTCCCTCTTTCCTACATACTTTAACTTGAGCCTCACTATCCTCGTAAAAACTCTTCACTGCTTTCAGTAACCTACCTCCTACACCATACACCTGCAACATCTGCCACATTGCCCCCCTATCCACCCTGTCATACGCCTTTTCCAAATCCATAAATGCCACAAAAACCTCTTTAGCCTTATCTAAATGCTGTTCACTTATATGTTTCACTGTAAACACCTGGTCAACACACCCCCTACCTTTCCTAAAGCCTCCTTGTTCATCTGCTATCCTATTCTCCGTCTTACTCTTAATTCTTTCAATAATAACTCTACCATACACTTTACCAGGTATACTCAACAGACTTATCCCCCTATAATTTTTGCACTCTCTTTTGTCCCCTTTGCCTTTATACAAAGGAACTATGCATGCTCTCTGCCAATCCCTAGGTACCTTACCCTCTTCCATACATTTATTAAATAATTACACCAACCACTCCAAAACTATATCCCCACTTATAAATAACAAAAAAAGGCACAATACCGTGACTGGAACGATACACAAATAACCCGCACATAAAAGAGAGAAGCTTACGACGACGTTTCAGTCCGACTTGGACCATTTACAAAGTCACACTTTGTAAATGGTCCAAGTTGGACCGAAACGTCGTCGTGAGCTTCTCTCTTTTATGTGTGGGTTATTTGTGTATATCCCCACCTGCTTTTAACATTTCTATCTTTATCCCATCAATCCCAGCTGCCTTACCGACTTTCATTTTACCTACTGCCTCACGAACTTCCCCCACGCTCACAACTGGCTCTTCCTCACTCCTACAAGATGTTATTCCTCCTTGTCCTATACACGAAATCACAGCTTCCCTATCTTCATCATCATTTAACAATTCCTCAAAATGTTCCTTCCATCTTCCCAATACCTCTAACTCTCCATTTAATAACTCTTCTCTCCTATTTTTAATTGACAAATCCATTTGTTCTCTAGGCTTCCTTAACTTGCTAATCTCACTCCAAAACTTTTTCTTATTTTCAACAAAATTTGTTGATAACATCTCACCCACTCTCTCATTTGCTCTCTTTTTACATTGCTTCACCACTCTCTTAACCTCTCTCTTTTTCTCTATATACTCTTCCCTCCTTGCATCACTTCTACTTTGTAAAACTTTTCATATGCTAACTTTTTCTCCCTTACTACTCTCTTCACATCATCATTCCACCAATCGCTCCTCTTCCCTCCCGCACCCACTTTCCTGTAACCACAAACTTCTGCTGAACACTCTAACACTACATTTTTAAACCTACCCCATACCTCTTCGACCCCATTGCCTATGCTCTCATTAGCCCATCTATCCTCCAACAGCTGTTTATATCTTACCCTAACTGCCTCCTCTTTCAGTTTATAAACCTTCACCTCTCTCTTCCCTGATGCTTCTATTCTCCTTGTATCCCATCTACCTTTTATTCTCAGTGTAGCTACAACTAAGAAGTGATCTGATATATCTGTGGCCCCTCTATAAACATGTACATCCTGAAATCTACTCAACAGTCTTTTATCTACCATTTGACCATAAACAGAAATATCAATCTCAATCTCAAAATAATGAATCTTAACTAGTCATAAGTTGGCCTGTGATACTCCAATACTGAAACTATGTATAGTGCCAAAACAAAAGCATTCACATTGCTAAACTCACAAACTAGTATTTAGTCACTTAGCCATAATACCAACTTACCTCATAATTTTGTAATATTTTAAACTTAAGATTTAATTTAAGTCTGCCCGAAATGCCTAGCCATGCTAGGTGTTCTAGTGGTATACTCTGTAATTATTATTTTACTACATGTAAACCACACAATAACCAAATTCTGTAAACTCAGCATTGTAATCCTTATAGAGAATAAACTTTGAATTGAATACATAATCCAACAAACTACTGTCATTTCTCCCTACATCATATCTTATATACTTATTTATCCTCTTTTTCTTAAAATATGTATTACCTATAACTAAACCCCTTTCTATACAAAGTTCAATCAAAGGGCTCCCATTATCATTTACACCTGGCACCCCAAACTCACCTACCACACCCTCTCTAAAAGTTTCTCCTACTTTAGCATTCAGGTCCCCTACCACAATTACTCTCTCACTTGGTTCAAAGGTTCCTATACATTCACTTACCATCTCCCAAAATCTCTCTCTCTCTCCTCTATATTCCTCTCTTCTCCAGGTGCATACACGCATACACAATGCCAAACATGGCATTTGCTTCTGATAGGAACCCACTGACATTACTAATTTTGTTTTTATTTGATTTCAAACCCTGAATATTTGCAAGTATGAAGCAGGAATTACCATTTGGGATGTTTTGCTTTGCTGTGTGTTTCGTTAGTACCCCTGGTGATGTACTACTTGGTATGGCCTCTGGTGTACATACCCCTGGTTTCTCCAGTACAGACTTTGCATTTGATTATGCATTCTGCCCTGATGGGCTGATGCCTGGTTTGGTATGTCCCACTGTGCTGCCCATCTGGCCCATCTGTAGAGTTTCCCCTTTTTGCCTCTTTCTTTGGTCCGATCATTTCTCTTTATGTCTAAAACACACTGCTGTTCATTTTCCCTTTCTCTGTTTTCTCTGAAGAGCCTTGTTACTTTACATGATGGTCTGGGCAGCTCAGGTCATAACATTCTCTGAACTGTGTTGAAGCTTTGCACATCACTGGGTGGAAGTACCTGGACTCTTTGTCAAAGTAAAACTTTCCCTTACTCAACATGTTTGCACATTTTCTCTTGTATTTATTCCAGGATGCTCTGTCATATAGCCACATACCTTTTGCATAGCATGTATCTGCAAATGTTCTGACCACCTATATTTACTGATTTTGTGTCTTTCCCAAGTTCTGCCACCTTATCTGAATCTCTAGTTTTCTTTCATCTAGGTGTATTTCTTCCATTTTTTCATTTTCACTTGTTCCTGCTATAGCTTTCTCTTCCTCCCTTTCCTTTTTCTTTACATTATGTACCCATGTTTTGCTCTTTTCCAACTTGCTCTGAATGACATTCTCCACTCTTATTTCGACTCCTTGGTCTTTACCTTCATTTTCGCTTTCCTCCCTTTCCTATTCCTTACCCCTTGTTATCCATTCTTTGTATATATCTGGCAAGCTCCTTAGGAACTTTCTTACGCTTGCTAGGTTTTCACTTTTCAGTAACCAGTAACAAGTCTTTGGACTGTTTCCAGTTTGCCCATATGTTTCTTTAGGTGCAAACAACAGACAGTACTACTGTTACATAATCTAATTTGGGTCTAACATATTGGCAGATGTTGCAAATGTATGGAATAGGAAGTAGGTTACTGAAAACAGTGAGAAGTTATTATGAGGATAGTGAGGCTCAGGTTAGAGTATGTAGGAGAGAGGGAGATTATTTCCCAGTAAAGGTAGGCCTTAGACAAGGATGTGTGATGTCACCATGTGTTCAATATATTTATAGATGGGGTTGTAAGAGAAGTGAATGCTCGGGTGTTGGCAAGAGGTTTGGGGTTAAACAATAAAGAATCTAACACAAGTGGGAGTTGTCACAGTTGCTCTTTGCTGATGACACTGTGCTTTTGGGAGATTCTGAAGAGAAGTTGCAGAGGCTGGTGGATGAGTTTGGTAGGGTATGTAAAAGAAGAAAATTGAAAGTGAATATAGAAAAGAGTAAGGTGATGAGGATAACAAAAAAAAAAAATTAGGTAACAAAAGACTGTATCAGGTTGGAGGGAGAGAGTATGGAGGAGGTGAATATATTCAGATATTTAGGAATGGACGTATCAGCAGATGGGTCTATGAAAGATGAGGTGAATCACAGAATTGACGAGGGGAACAAAGAACTTTGTCCATAGAAGCAAAGAAGAGAATATATGAGAGTATAGTTATACCAACAATCATGAAACATGGGTGGTGAATGTTGCAACCAACAAGGAGAAGACTGGAGGCAGTGAAGATGTCGTGTCTGAGGGCAATGTGTGGTGTGAATATAATGCAGAGAAGTCATAGTTTGGAAATTAGAGGTGCAGAATTACCAAAATTATTATCCAGAGAGCTAAGGAGGGGTTGTTGTGGTGGTTCAGACATGCAGAGAGGTTGAAACAAAATAGAATGACTTTGAGAGTGTATAAATCTGTAATGGAGGGAAGACAAGGTAGAGGCCGGCCTAGGAAATGTTGGAGGGAGAGGGTAAAGGAGGTTTTGTGTGTGAGGGGCTTGGACTTCCAGTAAACATGTGTGAGTGTGTTAGAGAGTAGCAAATGGAGTCAAATGGTTTTTAGGACTTGTTGTGCTGTTGGAGTGAGAGCAGGGCAGCATTTATGAAATGATTCAAGAAAACTGGCAGGCCTGACTTGAGTCCTGGAGATGGGAAGTACAGTGCCTGCACTCTGAAGGAGGGGTGTTAATGTTGCAGATTTATAATTGTAGTGTAAGTGCGCCTCTGGCAAGACAGTGATGGAATGAAGGTGCAAGTTTTTCTTTTTCAGACCACCCTATCTTGGTTTGAAATGGCCTATGTGCTAAAAAAAATAATATTTAAAGACTTTCAAAGGTTAACATTGTTGAACATGAGTTTCTCACCACAATAAACTCTGAATATAATGAGCTAATTAGAAGGGATTGTCTGTGTCCAGTAAATCACAATGTTAAAAAACAGCAAAAAAAAAAAACTCGAGTACTATACTGTAAGCTTAATTTAGTTTCTGCACACACAAATTACATTTATATTGCAATAAACAATGAAAATAAAGGATCTGAAAGTTCTATTTACCCAGGAGATTTTGCTTAATCATGAGTTGTCACCGTATCAGTGGGCTGCAGAAAACAATATGAAGTTCAACGATGAGAAATTTCAATTACTCAGATATGGTAAACATGAGGAAATTAAATCTTCATCAGAGTACAAAACAAATTCTGGCCACAAAATAGAGCGAAACACCAACGTCAAAGACCTGGGAGTGATTATGTCGGAGGATCTCACCTTCAAGGACCATAACATTGTATCAATCGCATCTGCTAGAAAAATGACAGGATGGATAATGAGAACCTTCAAAAGATTGTCTGTGTCCAGTAAATCACAATGTTAAAAAACAGCAAAAAAAAAAAACTCGAGTACTATACTGTAAGCTTAATTTAGTTTCTGCACACACAAATTACATTTATATTGCAATAAACAATGAAAATAAAGGATCTGAAAGTTCTATTTACCCAGGAGATTTTGCTTAATCATGAGTTGTCACCGTATCAGTGGGCTGCAGAAAACAATATGAAGTTCAACGATGAGAAATTTCAATTACTCAGATATGGTAAACATGAGGAAATTAAATCTTCATCAGAGTACAAAACAAATTCTGGCCACAAAATAGAGCGAAACACCAACGTCAAAGACCTGGGAGTGATTATGTCGGAGGATCTCACCTTCAAGGACCATAACACTGTATCAATCGCATCTGCTAGAAAAATGACAGGATGGATAATGAGAACCTTCAAAACTAGGGAGGCCAAGCCCGTGATGACACTCTTCAGGTCACTTGTTCTATCTAGGCTGGAATATTGCTGCACACTAACAGCACCTTTCAAGGCAGGTGAAATTGCCGACCTAGAAAATGCACAGAGAACTTTCACGGTGCGCATAACGGAGATAAAACACCTCAATTACTGGGAGCGCTTGAGGTTCCTAAACCTGTATTCCCTGGAACGCAGGAGGGAGAGATACATGATTATATACACCTGGAAAATCCTAGAGGGACTAGTACCGAACTTGCACACGAAAATCACTCACTACGAAAGCAAAAGACTTGGCAGACGATGCACCATCCCCCCAATGAAAAGCAGGGGTGTCACTAGCACGTTAAGAGACCATACAATAAGTGTCAGGGGCCCGAGACTGTTCAACTGCCTCCCAGCACACATAAGGGGGATTACCAACAGACCCCTGGCAGTCTTCAAGCTGGCACTGGACAAGCACCTAAAGTCAGTTCCTGATCAGCCGGGCTGTGGCTCGTACGTTGGTTTGCGTGCAGCCAGCAGCAACAGCCTGGTTGATCAGGCTCTGATCCACCAGGAGGCCTGGTCACAGACCGGGCCACGGGGGCGTTGACCCCCGGAACTCTCTCAAGGTAAACTCCAGGTATCTGAATGTTGTCAATCACTGAAGCCAACAGTCATCTAGCATTCACAAAGGTATTGTTCTTGACATCAAAGCTCACTCTTGGAGTGTAGATTCTGGCTTAAATCCATAAAGTCCACTGATAAAAACTTAGATGAGTCACAGTACTTAACTCAATAACCCAGAGAGACAATGAGCACACAATAAATAGAAGTTTTGAGTGTTCTCTTACTAATACAATCATAAAGCAGTATTAAATTAATCAGGCTTCCTGATCAAGGACCCACAAATGCCCATGGTGCTTCTTCTCTGGTTACTGACTGAAAACTGCATCCCCCAGACATTCAAAAACAGAGCCCAGCCTAACTCTCAGAACAGTGATGGGTTTTTTAAATGCCATAATGACTGATGCTATGACATGCTGAGAGTGATTAATACTCACTTTTGCCAGCCATCTGGCCAGAGAACCTCAGGTCCTAATCAAACCAATCTCTTCTTACTCATTTATTTATCTAATCTTTTTTGTAAAGCTCCCAAGGTTTTATCTTCTATGACCTTACTTGGCAGATTGTTTCACTCATCAACAACTTTATTTGAAAACCAGTACTTTTCTATGCCCTTCCTAAATCTAAACTTATCTAATTTTAATCCATTATTTCAATTTCTTGATTCGATATCCTTTGTGGTCACTTTTTTTTTTATCAACACATTGGCCTTCTCCTACCAAGGAAGGGTGGCCCAAAAAAGAAAAACTTTCATCATTCAGTCCATCACTGTCTTGCCAGAGGCGCGCTTACACTACGGTTATAATACTGCAACATTAACACCCCTCCTTCAGAGTGCAGGCACTGTACTTCCTATCTCCAAGATTCAAGTCCAGCCTGCCGATTTCCCTGAATCCCTTCATAAGTGTTACCTTGCTCACGTCAAGTCCTAAAAACCACATGCCTCCATTCGCTCCTATCTAACACACTCACGCTTGCTTGCTGGAAATCAAAGCCCCTCGCACACATTACCCTTCAATGCCTCCAGCCTTCTCCTTGTTGCAACATTCGCCACCCATGTTTCACACCTATATAAGAGCATTGGTATAACTATACTCTCATACATTTCCCTATTTCCTTCCATGGACAAAGTTCTTTGTCTCCACAGACTCCTCAGTGCACCACTCACCTTTTTCCCCTTCATCAATTCTATGATTCACTTCATCTTTCATAGACCGATTTGCTGACACGTCCACTCGTAAATATCTGAATACATTCACCTCCTCCATACTCTCTCCTTCCAATCTGATATCCAACCCTCATCTCCTAATTTTTTTGTTATCCTCATCACCTTCCTCTTTATTATACAGTGGACCCCCGGTTCACGTCATTAATCCATTCCTGAGAGCTCATCGTAAAGCAAAATTATCGGAAAGCGAATCAATTTTCCCCATAAGAAATAATGGAAATCAAATTAATCCGTGCAAGACACCCAAAAGTATGAAAAAAAAGCTTTTACCACATGAAATATTAAGTTTAATGCAATAGAATAATTACAATAGCAATAATAAAAATAGAATAAACACAATGGAATAATTGACACTTACCTTTAATGAAGATCTGGTGATGATTGATGGGATGGGAGGAGGGGAGAGTGTTGAAGTTTATAATGTTTAGAAGGGGAATCCCCCTCCATTAGGACTTGAGGTAGCAAGTCCTTTTCCGGGGTTACTTCCCTTCTTCTTTTAATGCCACTAGGACCAGCTTGAGAGTCACTGGACTTCTGTCGCACAACATATCTGTCCATAGAGACCTGTACCTCTCGTTCCTTTCTGACTTTCCTAAAGTGGTTCACAACATTGTCAGTGTGCAGGTTGCCAACACGGCTTGCAGTAGCTGTGTCAGGATGATTTTCATCAAAAAAGGTTTGCACTTCAAGCCACTTTGCACACATTTCCTTAATCTTTGAAGTAGGCAACTTCCTCACTTTCTCCATCCCCTCTTCCAAAGCAGTTTCCTCAGGTCTGGCCTCTTGCTGTTGAAGATGATCTAGCAGCTCATCAGTGGTTAGTTCGTCATTGTCCTCCTCCACCAACTCTTCCGCATCCTCCCCACTAACCTCCAACCCCAAGGACTTTCCCAGTGCCACAATGGATTCCTCAACTGGCATAGGGTTAGCCTCAAACCCTTCAAAACACCTTTTGTCTACACATTCTGGCCACAGTTTCTTCCAAGCAGAGTTCAAGGTCCTCTTAGTCACTCCCTCCCAAGCCTTACCTATAAGGTTTACACAACTAAGGATATTAAAGTGATCCTTCCAAAACTCCTTTAGAGTCAATAGAGTTTCTGAGGTCACTTCAAAGCACCTTTCAAACATAGCTTTTGTGTACAGTTTCTTGAAGCTGGAAATGACCTGCTGGTCCATGGGCTGCAGGAGAGGAGTGGTATTAGGAGGCAAAAACTTCACCTTAATGAAGCTCATGTCCCCACAAAGTCGCTCTGACTAGTCTGTAGGATGACCAGGGGCATTGTCTAACACCAGGAGGCACTTAAGGTCTAATTTCTTTTCAATTAGGTAATTTTTCACAGTGGGGGCAAATGCATGGTGTAACCAGTCATAGAAAAAGTCCCTAGTGACCCATGCCTTAGTGTTTGCCCTCCACAGCACACACAAATTAGCCTTGAGGATATTCTTTTGCCTGAACGCTCTGGGAGTTTCTGAGTGATACACCAATAAAGGCTTCACTTTGCAATCACCACTAGCATTGGCACACATGAGAAGAGTAAGCCTGTCTTTCATAGGCTTATGTCCTGGGAGTGCCTTTTCCTCCTGAGTAATGTAGGTCCTGCTTGGCAATTTCTTCCAAAACAGGCCTGTTTCGTCACAATTAAACACTTGTACAGGTTTCAATCCTTCACTGTCTATGTACTCCTTGAATTCATGCACATATTTTTCAGCCGCTTTGTGGTCTGAACTGGCAGCCTCACCATGCCTAATCACACTATGTATGCCACTACGATTCTTAAATCTTTCAAACCAACCTTTGCTGGCCTTAAATTCACTCACATCACCACTAGTTACCTGGAGGTACCTGGAGGTTATTCCGGGGATCAACGCCCCCGCGGCCCGGTCCATGACCAGGCCTCCCGATGGATCAGGGCCTGATCAACCAGGCTGTTACTTCTGGCCGCACGCAGTCGAACGTACGAGCCACAGCCCGGCTGATCCGGCACTGATTTTAGGTATCTGTCCAGCTCTCTCTTGAAGGCAGCCAGGGGTTTATTGGCAATTCCCCTAATGCTTGATGGGAGGCTGTTGAACAGTCTTGGGCCCCGGACACTTATGGTGTTTTCCCTTAGTGTACTAATGGCGCCCCTACTTTTTATTGGGGGCATTTTGCATCGCCTGCCCAGTCTTTTACTTTCGTAAAAGGCATTTTTCTAATTAAATCCTCATGCAACTGCCTAGCCTTTTCACAAATGATCACTTGAGAGATGCTATCTCCAGCTATCTGTTTTTCATTTATCCACACCAGTAACAGTCTCTCAACATTTTCTAACACTTGCGATCGCTGTTTTGTAATCACAGTTGCACCTTTTGCAAGAACAGCTTCCTTGATTGCCGTTTTCCTGCTCACTATAGTAGAGATGGTTGATTGGGATTTACTATACAACTTGGCCAGGTCCGACACATGCACTCCACTTTCATACTTTGCAATTATCTCTTTCTTCATTTCAATAGTCATTAGCACCCTTGGTCTCGAAGGGTTGGCACTAGAAGCTTTCTTGGGGCCCATGGTGGCTTATTTTGCAGAAACAAACACCAGAAACAGTGATAATATGGATAATATGGAATGTACCGAATGTATCCTTAGATGCGCGCACACTGGCTGGCTTGTAAACACTGGCACACACTGGGCAGTTCAGGCCACATGTGGACACGTCTCGTACGAATCGTATCGCATACCAGGTTTTGTTACAGGAACCGGGGCAAATTTTTTGCGATATAACGCATTGGATACCGGATTTATCGGTTACCGGTGACTTCGCGAACCGGGAGACCACTGTATTCACTTGTAATTTTCTTCTTTTACATACCCTACCAAACTCATCCACCAACCTCTGCAACTTCTCTTCAGAATCTCCCAATGGTACAGTGTCATCAGCAAAGAGCAACTGACAACTCCCACTTTGTGTTAGATTCTTTATCTTTTAACCCCACACCTCTTGCCAACTCCCGAGCATTCACTTCTCTAACAACCCCATCTATAAATATATTGAACAACCATGGTGGCATTACACATCCTTGTCTAAGGCCTACTTTTACTGGGAAATAATCTCCCTCTCTCCTACATACTCTATCCTGAGCCTCACTCTCCTTGTAAAAACTCTTCACTGCTTTCAGTAACCTACTTCATATTCCATACATCTGCAACATCTGCCACACTGCCCCCCTATGCACCTTGTCATATGCCTTTTCCAAATCCATAAATGCCACAAAAACCTCTTTACCCTTATCTAAATACTGTTTACTTATATGTTTCACTGTAAACACTTGGTCTACACACCCCCTACCTTCCTAAAGCCCCCTTATTCACCCTACTCTCCATCTTACTCTTAATTCTTTCAATAATAACTCTACCATACACATTACCAGGTATACTCAACAGACTTATTCCCCTATAATTTTTGCACTCTCCTTTGTCCCATTTGCCTTTATACAAAGGAACTATGTATGCTCTCTGCCAATCCCTAGGTACCTTACCCTCTTCCACACATTTATTAAATAAAAGTGCCAACCACTCCAAAATTATATTCCCACCTGCTTTTAACATTTCTATCCTTATTCCATCAATCCCAGGTGCTTTACCCCCTTTCATTCTACTTACTGCCTCACAAACTTCCCCCACACTCACAACTGGCTCTTCCTCATTCGTACAAGATGCAATTCCTCCTTGCCCTATACACAAAATCACAGCTTCCCTATCTTCATCAACATTTAACAATTCCTCAAAATATTCCCTCAATCTTCCCGATATCTCTAAATCTCCATTTAATAACTCTCCTCTGCTATTTTTAATTATCAAATCCACTTGCTCCCTAGGCTTCCTCAACTTGTTAATCTCACTCCAAAACTTTTCTTATTTTCAACAAAATTTGTTGATAACATATCATCCACTCTCTCATTTGCTCTCTTTTTATACTGCTTCACCACTCCCTTAACCTCTCTTTTTCTCTCCATATACTCCTCCCTTCTTGCATCACCACTACTTCGTAAAAACCTCTCATATGCTAACGTTTTCTCCCTGACTACTCTCTTTACATCATTCCACCAATCGCTCTTCTTCCCTCCGGCACTCACTTTCCTGTAACCACAAACTTCTGCTGAACACTCTAACACCACATTCTTAATTAAACCTACCCCATACATCTTCGACCCCATTGCCTATACTCTCACTAGCCCATCTATCCTCCAATAGTTGTTTATATCTTACCCTAACTGCCTCCTCCTTTAGTTTACAAACCTTCATCTCTCGCTTACTTGCTGCTTCTATTTTCCATGTATCCCATCTACCTTTTACTCTCACTGTAGCTACAACTAGAAAGTGATCTGATATATCTGTGGCCCCTCTATAAACATGTACATCCTGAAGTCTACTCAACAGTCTTTTATCTACCAATACATAGTCCAACAAACTACTGTCATTACATGCTACATCATATCTTGTATATTTATTTATCCTCTTCTTAAAGTATGTATTACCTATAACCAAACCCTTTTCTATACAAAGTTCAATCAATGGGCCCTCATTATCATTTACACCTGGCACCCCAAACTTACCTACCACACCCTCTCTAAATGTTTCTCCTACTTTAGCATTCAGGTCCCCTACCACAATTACTCTCTCACTTGGTTCAAAAGTTCCTACACACTCGCTTAACATCTCCCAAAATCTCTCTCTCCTCTACTCTTCTCTTCACCAGGTGCATACACACTTATTATGACCCACTTTTTGCAACCAACCCTTATTTTAATCCACATAATCCTTGAATTTATACATTTATATTCCCTCTTCTCCTTCCATAACTGATCCTTCAACATTATTGCTACCCCCTTTCTCAGCTCTAACTCTCAGATACTCCTAAATTAATCCCATTTATTTCTCCCCTCTGAAACTCACCTACCCCCTTCAGTTTTGTTTCGCTTAGAGCCAGGGCATCCAACTTCTTTTCATTCATAATATTAGCAATTATCTCTTTCTTATCATCTGCACTACATCCACACACACATTCAAGCATTTCAGTTTTATAAAGTTTTTCTTCTCTTTTTTTAGTATTTTGTACAGGAGAAGGGGTCACTAGTCCATTGCTCCCAGCATTTTAGTCGCCTCATATGACACGCATGGCTAACGGAGGAAAGATTCTTTTCCACTTCCCCATGAAGACTAGAGGAAATAAATAAGAACAAGAACTATTAAGAAAAAGAAGAAAAAATCTAGATGTGTGTATGTATATATATATACATGTGCATGCCTGTGTAGTGTGACCTCCTAAGTGTAAGTAATAGCAGCAAGATATACTTGTTATCCAGCATGTTTATGAGACAGAAAAGACACCAGCAATCTTACCATCATGTAAAACAATTACAAGTTTCTGTTTCACACTCACCTGGAAGGATGGTAGTACCTCCCTGGGTGGTTGCTGTCTACCAACCTTCTACCTACTTCCACTTAATACTTCAAATGATATCCCCCCTCATTCTATGTCTCTCATGAGACTGAAGAGTCAAGGCTCTCATTCTATCCTTGTATGAGAGAGTCCTTATACAAAGAATTAATTGTCACCCTTCCCTTTATGTTGTCCAATGTATTTATATCCATTCAGTAGTATGGAGACCAAAACTGAATAGCATAACCTAAGTGAGGCCTTAATAGTGATGCACAGAGCTGTAAAATAAACTACTGGAGTCTTGTTACTTATACATACAGGGGAACCTTGGTTTTCATTTGCCCTGGTTTTCGTCGAATTTGGTTTTCGACGGCTTTTTTCATCAAAATGTTGTTCCAGTTTTCGTTTGTCACCTTGGTTATCATCTGATGTACTGAACGTGTCCGCACATCTGCGCCCACACAAAGCATCCCATGCGCACATTCTGAGTCAGTCTGGCTTTGTTTCTTGTCGAGTGAACATTACCCTGTGTGTTCATACGAAACTTTTCATAATAATTGATTGTTTATTGAGTGCAACTGCTAAATAAGCCACCATGGGGCCAAAGAAAGTTCCGAGTGCCAGCCCTTTGATGAAGGTCAGAAACACGACAGAATTCAAGAAAGAACTTGTAGAAAAGTACAAAAGTGGCGTACATGTGGTTGATCTGGCCAGGATGTACGGGAAGTCCTCATCAACGATCAGTTCCATCCTGGCGAAGAAAAAAGAAATCAAGGAACCTGATGTTGCGAAAAGGGTAAGTGTGCTACCGAAACAGATCGCAAACAATCGAAGATGTTGAGTTGTAGTTGTTGGTGTGGATCAATGAAAAACAGTTAGCAGGAGATGGTGTTGTGGAGGCGATAATTTGCGAAAAGACAAGGCAGCTGTATGCGGATCTCATAAAGAATATGCCTGGAATGAGTGCTGCTGTTAGTGAATTTAAGGCCAGCAGAGGCTGGTTCGACAAGAAGCGATCTGGCATACACAGTGTGTTAACCCCTTGACTGTTGCAACCCCAAATCCTGAGGTGTCTCCTGGTGTCGCAAAATTTAAAAAAAAAAAAGAAAAAAAAATTATTTTATGAAATGATAGAGAATCTTTTCCCAGTTGTAATGACACCAAAAGAACGAAATTTGATGGAAAACTGATGGAATTATGCTCTCGTGAAGTTAGCGACATCGGCGATATTTACGAATTGGCGATATCGCCCACTTTGAGCCCCATTTTTGGCTAATTTCATTATTTCAGTCAACCAAACTCATAGCTATTTCTTTAGAACTCCATTTATTCTATCAATTGAGTACAAGAAACTGCCCATTTACTGATTTCAACTACCCAATAACATGGTCAGAAATTTGCAATTTGGCCAATTTCACGAAAATTAAAAAATATGACAATTTCAAAATAGGGTCCAGAATGAACAATGCAGACATTCCTGGCTCTAAAATAACATTTTCTTTGTTCATCAGTCACGTCTCCAGGCCCCTCTGATATTACTCTTGCTTTCTATTTTGAATTTTTATTCAGACAAAAAAATAGAAGATTTACTGTTATGCAGACTGCTGCAATATTGTAATAATTGTATAAATAATGTCAACTCATTCATGACTGCATATTAGAATGGCTACTTGGACATTTATTGGAAAGTGACATCATTTGTTTATTTTTGAACATCGGCAAAAATCAGACATTTCCCCTACTTTGAGCTCCATTTCAAGGTTTTTTTAATAGTAAAACCAATCAAAATCACCTCTATTTCTATAATATGTTTTCCATTCTATCAAATGAGACCAAGAAAGCAAGAATACAACCATAAATACTATAGAAAAATAGACCATAAAGTCGGCATTTTAATTAAAAAAAACGGTCGGAGTTTTTTTTCTCATTATGCACTGCATGCTGCAGGATTTTTTTTATATGGTGCACAATGACCACACAGGCCCATTCTCTCACATGTGGGCCTACCAGCTTTCTCCTGCTTGATCTGAAGCCGCTAGAATTTATGAGTACGTATATATACGTCAAAAACGGTGGCTCGTAAGACATATATATACGACCAAAACAGCCAAAGGGTTAAGGTATGGCGAGGCTGCAAGTTCAGACAAACGAGAGTCTTTAATAAAGGTAAAACTCATTTAAATGTTCATTTATCCATTAAAATTAGTGCTTTATATTTATTTCTCATTGTTTTCTGTATGTAAAACTACAGTTATTCTCTATAAAATGTATTTTTTGTTCATATTTTTGGGTGTCTGGAACAGATTAATTGGATTTACATTATTTCTTATGGGAAATATTGCTTTAGTTTTCGTCAAATTTGGTTTTCGTCAAACTCTCTGGAGCGAATTAAAAATGAAAATCAAGGTTCCACTGTATTTCTTAATATAAATCCAAGAAATCCGTTAGCCTTACTGCACACACTTAAGTACTGTTGTCTTGATTTCAGATTTCTGCTTACCATGACTCCTAAGTTAACAGGAGCCCAATAGTTATTTTACAGTTCCATACATTACTAGTAAGGTTTAAAAAGACACACAAGCAAGAACTAAGATTATTTATTAGAAAACCTTTTGGTCCTGGATTATTATTATTATTATTATAATCAAGGGGGAAGCGCTAAACCCGGAGGATTATACAGCGCCTGGGGGGGGGGATGTGGAAGGCATTCAGGCTTAATTCGGGGAACTGGAGCACAGATCCAATTCCCTAAATCAAGAGCCCCTCACCAACATCAAGGAACCTTCCTTGAGGGGTTTTGGTCCTGGAACCTTGATCAACTTGATCACTTCTGTGAGAATAAATCGATAGAACAGAAGGCATACTACCTTACATTTGATGAGTTTCAAGAGTTTTTCTACTCCCAAAACCCAGCCTTGGGCCACATTTTATCCCTGAGAACCAAAGATGTCTCTCTACCCTATTAAATTTAGGCTAAGTTGTAGTGTTTGGTGGTTATGTATATCATCAATGAGACATGGGTCATTTGAGAGACATTCAAGGCCATTCCCCAGGAGGCAACCCACAACTAACACCTGGTACCTTCTTACTGTAGGTGAACAGGGACAGCAAGTGTAATAATACTAGTGAAATGGGTAAGAATTAGTTCTGTTTGAGCCATGTAATGGGCCTAAAAAATCGCTGATATGTAAATTGTGCCCCGACTGCCAACTTCAAACCTGCATATTTCAGCAAGTTTATCATCAAATTTCACTTTCTTGTGTGTGTGTCATTATCTCCAGAAGATTCTCTACAATTTTAGATAAAATTATTATTGCTATTTTTTAAATCACAACACCAACAGCACTTTTAATTTTGAGAGTAGCGAGAGTGAGAAGGTTAGTCTTAATAACTGTAATCTGCCAATCTCTTTCATTATTGAATAATTTCTGTAACCATCATCGTATTGTAGCTTAATAGTCAGATTTTGTTTATATGAACCAAATACACAGTATTTGGTTTATATAAACCAGTATATATAAACAGTATCTTTCTTTGTCATATAATTTGGTAATTTTCAAAGTGCAAACCATCAACCCATTAATTCATTCTTCTCAGATGTGCAAGACAAAACTTAGTTATTGGCATAGCACCAGGAACATCACATAGCCTGATACATAGTGACAAGTAATCCATCCATATATCTCTATCTCTATCTCTCTCTCTCTCTCTCTCTCTCTCTCTCTCTCTCTCTCTCTCTTTTTTTTACACAGGGTTTGACAAGGTTAGGTTAAGGATCCCTAGCTTTATTGACAAGCTATTTACAGGTTAAGGATTCCTAACTTTATTGGCAAGCTAAGAGCTGTTACCTACATCAGCTCATTTGAAAGCATTTTTATTGTTATGAGACATACAAGTAGGGAACAGGATGAACTTGGAGCCATCTGTGGGCCAACATTTTCATTTGATCAACTGACTTTATCTCTCTCTCTCTCTCTCTCTCTCTCTCTCTCTCTCTCTCTCTCTCTCTCTCTCTCTCTCTCTCCCTCTCTCTCTCTCTCTCTCTCTCTCTCTCCCTCTCTCTCTCTCTCTCTCTCTCTCTCTCTCTCTCTATCCCTCTCTCTCTATCCCTCTCTCTCTATCCCTCTCTCATCTTCCTGTCAACAGTCTAAATAAAAAGGTGTGGTGGTGTGAGAGACTGAGTGCTACACAGAGTTCCACTCACAGCCAAAATGACATGGGTTCAATACCTGGAATGGATAATTTAGCCTGTAAATTAAAAAAAAAAATTAAGCAAGACAAATATAAACCCACCTTGAGGGAGATGGAGGAGGATAGTGTTGGCAAGAGCCACTCTGGTGTAGGAGGTGATAAAACCAAACTTTTGTTCAGTGCTGGAGATTAGCTCCTCCTCAGACAGCTGCTGCTGACGAACCACACTGTACTGCAGGTTACTGTCACGTACCTCATCTTCACCATTCACCTGTCATACACGTGCAACCCATTACAATTCATACAGCCACATGGCTCACACAAATAGTAAAATATATACACAAAATACATGCATTGTAAAAGAAATATTAAATCCTTTTATAAAAGCAAAATAAAACAATTATAATAATGATAAATATATCTCTCATAATCTTTTTAGGGTAAGCACTCAAGAATCAGGACCTTACCGAACACTACAGTAATCACGAAGAATTAGATTTGTATAACATCTGGGTATCTTTATTTGTAGATGTTTTTCCATCCAGTAGCTTTATCAATAGAATTCAAGAACATTATGTGAAGACTAGAATTACATGCAAAAGACGAAGTAATTAGTCAGTCAGCCTTGGAGTTGGTGATGAGCGCTGTAGTCTTGAAGAATCACAAGCTTCAGATCGAACTGTACTGATAATGTCACTGGAGGGCGAAACGTCTATAAAGATGCCCAAATGTTGCATGTGTCTAATTCATCATCTTGTCAGTATTATGTACCATTCATGTACAACAATAATCATATAGTGCAGCGGAGGATACAGAAGTGAACAGTTACCGTAACTACCTGGAGTAACAGGCACAGTAGTTTACACGCTACTATAACAACTACCAGGAGTGAGAGATACAGTAGTTTACACACTACTATAACAACTACCAGGAGTGAGAGATATAGTAGTTTACACACTACTATAACAACTACCAGGAGTGAGAGATACAGTAGTTTACACACTACTATAACAACTACCAGGAGTGAGAGATACAGTAGTTTACACACTACTATAACAACTACCGGGAGTGAGAGATATAGTAGTTTACACACTACTGTAACAACTACCAGGAGTGAGAGATACAGTAGTTTACACACTACTATAACAACTACCGGGAGTGAGAGATATAGTAGTTTACACACTACTATAACAACTACCAGGAGTGAGAGATATAGTAGTTTACACATTACTATAACAACTACCGGGAGTGAGAGATATAGTAGTTTACACGCTACTATAACAACTACCAGGAGTGAGAGATACAGTAGTTTACACACTACTATAACAACTACCAGGAGTGAGAGATATAGTAGTTTACACACTACTATAACAACTACCAGGAGTGAGAGATATAGTAGTTTACACACTACTATAACAACTACCAGGAGTGAGAGATACAGTAGTTTACACACTACTATAACAACTACCGGGAGTGAGAGATATAGTAGTTTACACACTACTATAACAACTACCGGGAGTGAGAGATACAGTAGTTTACACACTACTATAACAACTACCAGGAGTGAGAGATATAGTAGTTTACACACTACTATAACAACTACCGGGAGTGAGAGATATAGTTTACACACTACTATAACAACTACCGGGAGTGAGAGATACAGTAGTTTACACACTACTATAACAACTACCAGGAGTGAGAGATATAGTAGTTTACACACTATAACAACTACCGGGAGTGAGAGATATAGTAGTTTACACACTACTATAACAACTACCAGGAGTGAGAGATACAGTAGTTTACACGTTACTATAACAACTACCAGGAGTGAGAGATATAGTAGTTTACACGTTACTATAACAACTACCAGGAGTGAGAGATATAGTAGTTTACACACTACTATAACAACTACCAGGAGAGATATAGTAGTTTACACACTACTATAACAACTACCAGGAGTGAGAGATATAGTAGTTTACACGTTACTATAACAACTACCAGGAGTGAGAGATATAGTAGTTTACACGTTACTATAACAACTACCAGGAGTGAGAGATATAGCAGTTTACACACTACTATAACAACTACCAGGAGTGAGAGATATAGTAGTTTACACGTTACTATAACAACTACCAGGAGTGAGAGATATAGCAGTTTACACACTACTATAACAACTACCAGGAGTGAGAGATATAGTAGTTTACACACTACTATAACAACTACCAGGAGTGAGAGATACAGTAGTTTACACGTTACTATAACAACTACCAGGAGTGAGAGATATAGTAGTTTACACGTTACTATAACAACTACCAGGAGTGAGAGATATAGTAGTTTACACACTACTATAACAACTACCAGGAGTGAGAGATATAGTAGTTTACACACTACTATAACAACTACCAGGAGTGAGAGATACAGTAGTTTACACGTTACTATAACAACTACCAGGAGTGAGAGATATAGTAGTTTACACACTACTATAACAACTACCAGGAGTGAGAGATACAGTAGTTTACACGTTACTATAACAACTACCAGGAGTGAGAGATATAGTAGTTTACACGTTACTATAACAACTACCAGGAGTGAGAGATATAGTAGTTTACACACTACTATAACAACTACCAGGAGTGAGAGATATAGTAGTTTACACACTACTATAACAACTACCAGGAGTGAGAGATACAGTAGTTTACACGTTACTATAACAACTACCAGGAGTGAGAGATATAGTAGTTTACACGTTACTATAACAACTACCAGGAGTGAGAGATATAGTAGTTTACACACTACTATAACAACTACCAGGAGTGAGAGATATAGTAGTTTACACACTACTATAACAACTACCAGGAGTGAGAGATATAGTAGTTTACACGTTACTATAACAACTACCAGGAGTGAGAGATATAGCAGTTTACACACTACTATAACAACTACCAGGAGTGAGAGATATAGTAGTTTACACGTTACTATAACAACTACCAGGAGTGAGAGATATAGCAGTTTACACACTACTATAACAACTACCAGGAGTGAGAGATATAGTAGTTTACACGTTACTATAACAACTACCAGGAGTGAGAGATATAGCAGTTTACACACTACTATAACAACTACCAGGAGTGAGAGATATAGTTTACACACTACTATAACAACTACCAGGAGTGAGAGATACAGTAGTTTACACGTTACTATAACAACTACCAGGAGTGAGAGATATAGTAGTTTACACACTACTATAACAACTACCAGGAGTGAGAGATACAGTAGTTTACACGTTACTATAACAACAACCAGGAGTGAGAGATATAGTAGTTTACACGTTACTATAACAACTACCAGGAGTGAGAGATATAGTAGTTTACACACTACTATAACAACTACCAGGAGTGAGAGATATAGTAGTTTACACACTACTATAACAACTACCAGGAGTGAGAGATACAGTAGTTTACACACTACTATAACAACTACCAGGAGTGAGAGATATAGTAGTTTACACACTACTATAACAACTACCGGGAGTGAGAGATATAGTAGTTTACACACTATTATAACTACCGGGAGTGAGAGATACAGTAGTTTACACACTATTATAACTACCGGGATTGAGAGATACAGTAGTTTACACACTATTATATAGTTTCTATTATGTAAATACCATATAGAAAAGGGTAGCAGCAAACTCCTGATGTATCTAATTTTGTAAAAACAAATGTAGTGCTCACTAGGCCTGCCATCTCCTAAGTCAGCCTATGTACGTAGCCCATGACACCATCTGTGCCAAGTTGTGGAGATGGACTAATCTCTCTTTGATCTTTTGGACCACAGGCCAGATATGCTTGTCCACAAGCACGTTAGAAATCTGAATAATCAGTGGCTCAGATCCAGGCAAACTAATAAGACGAGAGCAGTGAGGACTGCAAGGAGCTCCAAAGTGAACACAAAAGATTCGATACAATGTATTACGAGTCTTCACCGGTGATCGTAACAAAGCCAACACCATCCTCGCTCTTGGAATTGTCAGTAAAAACCTTCATCATTGAAGCATGAATAAAGTCATGTTCCAAGAACTTAGCCAAGGCCATCACCACTGCTCAACACCCAGGGGTCCCTTTAAATTATTATTATTATTATTATTATTATTATCACGGGGAAGCGCTAAACCCGTAGAATTATACAGCGCCTGTGGGGGGGGGGGGTGATGTGGAAGGTATTCAGGCTTAATTCAGGGAATTGGAGCACGGATCCAATTCCCTAGATCAAGAGCCCCTCAGCAGCGTCAAGGAACCTTCCTTGAGGGGACTGCCTATAAAGAGACACCTCAGACACAGTCGGAGGGAAAGGAGATGGCAACCTTTGACCACAGACACACTGATGCCACAAATCAAGGAAAGCAGCTTGCATCCGAACACTAAATGACACATGGAGCTTTGCATTATGAGCAAAGGTATCTCTGTCTCTGTCTCTCTCTCTCTCTCTCTCTCTCTCTCTCTCTCTCTCTCTCTCTCTCTCTCTCTCTCTCTCTTTCTCTCTCTCTCTGCATCAGAAACTGGGTTGCCAGGTGTACGACAAACCTAAAACAGGCCTAACTCCTCACACAGGAGCTCCAGAGAAAAGTTCACCAGACTCAACAGAGGTTGTCAACAAGAAAAATGAGGAATGCACAAAGGTGATGAACAAGATTCAGTAAATGCAGCAGGGAAGAGCTGGCCGGGGAGAAGATCTAGCGGCCATATTCCAACCTGGAACAGCACAAGGCCACACAGGAGGAACATGATCTGCCGATCTGCATCCCCCTGTATACAGGTATTGTGTGAGAGCACCTTAAGATGCCTAGCACTCACACAGCTGCCACTGTGAGCTTTATATGACAGACCCATACCAAGCCGCAATCTAAAAATCATCAACATAAATGTCACATACTGCTCCTAGGAAAGGACCCACCCCATTATGGAGCAGCACATGAGCAGCAAACTGCTGAATCCAGGACCGAGTTAAATAAATAGCCACCATCTTCTGAGTGGAAAATCGTTAGAAGCAGCCCACTCTGTGCTGTGGTAACAAGTGTTTAGTCACACTTGTACTGTAATTCATATCCTAGTTGACCTCACAATAGAAACAATTATGAAATAATTATAAAGAATACCTTCCTCTAGTCTCTCTCTCTCCCCTCTTCTTCTTTAATAACTTCAAATGGTCAGAACATCTTACAATAAAATAATGTCCCCCTTCAACCCATTCTCTGAAGCTGCTAAGACTCCTTGGAGAACTTACAGCCACTTGTATCAGTGGCACATCTTAATGACCTTCACTTACGTTTCTTATAGTGTGCACTTATTATTTTTACTTGCCTGTGTGTTCACTGACCACTTCCTCAAACCTGCACATCACTGCCTTTTCTATTTCCTCCATTTTTTTCAATACCATACCTGCCATATACTTATGACCGGTTTTGTGAGTTTTTCTACTATTGCAGCCTGACCTGAGGCCAGATTTTTATGCTGACTGCCTGTTCAACCACGCTATTGTTAGTGGTAGGTGGCCCACATATCCATCACAGCCTGGTTCACTTGGCACTTGGCAGTTTCCTCTGATTTCTGATAACTGCTGATAGTGGGCTGAATAGTCTACGACCATTGATGCTGACAACAACCTACCATAACCTCGCAGGCACGACGCTCTTCCTGGCTTTATTTTTTTCTTCTCATTTCTCTAATCTGCCAGCTAAGCCTGGAATTCTTTCACTCCATGTTTGGCCTAAAGGATATCCGAAAGACGTTTCCGGGGAGGTTAATGCCTTCCGGAGCCCGGTCCCAGCCCAGGCCTTCAGGGAGATGATCAAAGACCTGATCAACCAGGCTGTCACTGCTGTTTGCATGCAATCTAACGTACGAACCACAGTCCCCCACTTGTCAGGCACTAATTTTGAGGAACTTGTCAAGTTTCCTCTTGAAGACCAACATAAGTTTGTTGGTAATTCCCCGTATGCACGGAGGGAAGGCGCTGAAGAGTTGAGGAACTCTGACACTCAACGAGTTCTCCCTTAGTGTACTTGTCACGCCTTTGCTTTTTAGTGGAGATATTTTGTACCGTCTGCCAAGTCTCTTGTTTTCATACGGAGTGATTTCGGTGCTCAGATTTACCACTAGTCCCTTCAGGATTTTCAACGTGTACATTATTATGCACCTCTGTCACCTACGTTCTAAGGAATACAGCTGAAGGGACTTTCAAGCATGCCCATTAATTCAGATACTTGAATGAGTGTATACGAGCAGTGAAAGCCTCTGTACGTTTTCCAGTTCAACAATCTCGCCTTCCTTGGAGGCCATGGCACAATACAGTCCATCCCTCTTTGAGAGACAGGTCAAGTGTCGCTTTCAGTCTTCGATAAGGCAGACCTTTTCGCTGACTTCTTTCATTCAGCAGTTGCCCTTCTCCCTTCGCTGCCTTCTAAGGTATTTTTGCTATCATCCATTCTTCCAGAGGTACCAGCCAGCACCTTTCCCTTGCCACCCTATTCCTCCCTTTTGAACTATAGAGAGATCTCTCTCCCGGCTTTCTCCACAGTCCGTCTCAAGTGAAGATGGCATCAGTTATTTTTTTTTTTTGTAACTTATCTCCCCCCTCCGGCCCGAATGCTGTCCTAGACATCTTCAACATCGACTGGCCCACTGGCATCTTCCCGGATGTGTGGAAGTTTCCACTCTTGAAGCCGGGGAAGGATGCCTCTCAGTCGGGCTTGTATAGGCCTATCACCCCGCTTTTATGTCCTGGTAAGCTCATGGAGCATTTAGATTGTGCACGCTTATCTTGGCAAGTCGAGGAACACAATCTTCTTGCCCATTACTTTAGCGACTTCTGCGAAAACTGGAGTACACTGTACCTTCTTCACTGCTTTGCGGATTTTGTGCAGAGTACCTCTGATGCTTGTGAATTTCTCCTTGCAGCCTTTTTCGGATATAGAGGGTGTTTTCGACTTTCCCTCCCACTCTGCGATCTTCTGTAAGCTGGGTACAGTGAGGCTCTCCGGAGCTCCCATCCTGTGGATATGTAGTTATCTTGAGGGCCACACGTTTCAAATGTCTGTCAGAAGTGTCGCCCCCTGGATCTCGCTTGGTATATAGAGGCAGGCCCCCAGGGCTCAGTTCTCAGCCTCCTTCTGTTTAATATTCTCATGTCAGACCTGCCGTCCTAACCTGGAACACTCCTTCTTGTGTATGCAGACGTCGCACTAGTGAGCGGTGCGGACATCCTTCAGCTGACTCAGTACAACGTTCAGGTGCCGTTCAGGTGCCGATCAGTGTGATGTCTTGGGACTGTCTTCAGCTTCACCATCTATCATTGCTGCCCTTCGGTCACCTCGATTTTCCTCTTTTCCCTAGGGGTTCACAGTCTTTCCTTGCCCTACCTTCCTTTCCTCTCTCAGGCCTGTTGCTCCCTTACTCTCCCTACCACTCCTCTGTTTCCTTCGCCTCTGCACTCCCATAGTCGCCCTAGGGTGAATTTGGAGAGCTGCATGCATATTGACCTTGCCTGTGCCCAAACCTGGGAATAATGCCGAACATCAACTGTCATCTTGGAGGAGTTCCATCTCACTACTTATGGTTTCTCTTTTTCATTTCACACTGACAGCTCTTCAATTCCCTCTCCACTTACTCTGCAGCTTTCTTTCTGGACGTCCCCCCCCCATGTCAAACATGAAAACTGCAACCATCACAATCTGCCGGTCCCTTCATTTCATTCTCTCCCATTTTCCAACTCAACCGGGTATACCTTTTACTGGCTCTCAATCTTCTCTGGCTCTATCTTCTCCTAGTCCCAGGTATCTTAGTAGAACACAGTTCTTTCTTGCATCTCTCCTTAGCACCCCAGGTTGGAGCATTAATCTCCAATGAATCCCGTCTCATGTAGGCATCCTGGGTAATGAGTCTGCGAACAGAGCTCTCTCTCTCTCTTGTTCATTCCATCCCAGCCATCACTTGTCTTCCTCTCCACCAGGGTGGAGCTCAAGTCGGGAATATGGAGCGAGAGATCCGTCATCAATGGCAGGGTAGCCTGGCCATCTCCCTACATTCCTCGGAGTTGGGCTCCATCCGGTCCATCTGAGAGGCCTTTGTCCTTGAGTAGGGCAAACCTTCTGGGCATCCGATGTTGTTCTGATGTGTGTTTATGTGGGCCACTCTTGAGTCGGGATTCATCTCCATCGTCTCCAGACGTTGCTTCCCCCCCACCTGTAGGTCATGTCTCAGCCAGCTGGATATAGTATTTTTTTTTTTTCATGTCCCTGATTCCATTCTTCTTTCCGCCTGCATACATCTCCATGAATCTCTTTGCCAATAAGGCGTAAGTCACCTGTCATTACATCTCCTGTATGGGACTGGCTATGATATCCCTGCCTTTCTCACAGTTTTAAATGTTGCCTATATCTCTGACTAGTGTCCTCCGGACTCCTTATCTCCTAGCTACTTTCCTCATGTAATTAAGAACTCCGTAATCCCCGGGAGCTGGTAGGAAGGGCCTAATACGGCTTACATTGTGATGGTTCTTAATAGCTCTAAAAGTAACAACTTCCATACCATTTTATTATTGTACAATAATACTGCATTTTTTGGTTATTATTTTCTTAAATACACTCAGCTTTAGTATACGTTTGCTTGGAATAAATGTGGAGATTTTCTTCATACTTGGCACAATTTGGTAAGGAAATTAGTGTATTGGTTATCCCAGAAGGTGTATGTTCAAGTGACTGACTGAATTTTTATTTTACTCCAAAGTTTTGCTTTTATTTTGTTTATGACATGAGGCCTCGTCCAACTGGCTTTATTTTTTAAAGCTCGTGTACGGTAATTAGGGCAAGACTCGTGCAACTACTGAAATGTGCAGGCAGCTGCCCTGCCATCAAGGTTGTATAACCCATTCCAATTATTATCATCAAGGGGGAAGTGCTAAACCCGTAGGATTATATAGCGCCTGTGGGGGGATGGAAGGTATTTAGGCTTAGTTCAGGGAACTGGAGCACAGATCCAGTTCCCTAGATCAAGAGCCCCTCACCAGCATCAAGGAACCTTCCTTGAAGGGAACCCATTCCAAGATACCCGCACCGGGTTCACTAAGTTTGAGGAGCCTCTGATGCTTGACCAAAACCTTCACAAAAGCTGCCTCCCACTTTAACAATGGCGGAGAGTTAAACTTAAGTGTGTAGCTGCATTTTGACAATTTTATGTGTAAAACAATATAAAGTGCTTATTCCCATTAAATCACATTAAATATATCTGAGTCTAGCTCTTCTGAACAACTTCACTATTAATGGTTGACACATCTTACACACAGGATAGCACTCATTAAATTTTTGTGTGGACAAATTTGTTAATATGTCAGGAATTTGGAATCACTGGAATTCGTATGATAACCAGAGAATGCCTCTTCTGATCGGCCTCAAATTCTCAGCCCTGTCACATTTTCCAGAACACAACGTTTGCATTGTTATTTGGCTATTTAAGTTTCAATTTGCCAATTTTATTAAATAAATAATGATACTAGTTTCCATTCGTTACTGATCACCTTCAAAATATTAGTGCTGACGTATTTCATAAGAAGGATAACACTCTTAAGACTTGCAGTGGTTGGTTTCAGAGCAATTACAGGAGAACTGTTGTGTTAGGCTTCAAACTTTTAGTACTGATGGGTTTTATTAAAGGAAACCTTTGATTTCACTTTTAGCTGTGTAAATTTTAAATTACCAGTTTTATTAAATAATCTGGTTTCCATATAATAACTAGAGAGTGTCTCTTCTGATCGGCTTCAAACACTAAGCATCCGGTGCATCTTAATAGCAAGTATTTTTGTATTGAATTCGTGTTGTATACTATAGGTGCCAATATGCCAATTTTATACAAAAATTCTATGAAATTAGACTTTCTTAAAACACACATTCAAATATTCTTTCTTGCAGAATTGTGTAGAATTTTCAATAAAACTACAATAACAAAACTAAAACTCACATTAACAAAGCATCTTCATTTTTCTTAAATTTAACGAATGTTAAAGTCGAAAATTAGACACATGCAACATGTTTAATGTAGACGTTTCGCCATCCAGTGGCTTTATCAATACAAATTCTTGGACATAATTTGAAGACAGTAGAACTATATACAAAAGGTGAGGTAATCAGTCCCTCAGCCTTGGAGTTGGTGTGAAGAACACCGTAGTCCTGAAGAATCAATGATCCAGCAGAATTTGAAAAAGAATCAGAGAACATGTTCACACACGCAGCATCTCGTCTAGATTTGTGGGATTCATTATTTATAAAGAAATGAAAAATACCCCAAAGGCAAGAAAGGAGTCAGAACTAGGTGAAATACCAGAGGTCGTAAACAGTGCAGACATAGCTCCTCTGAACAAAGACAGCAGCAGTATAGCGATGGTAAACAAAATATAGACCAGCAGCACTAACATTGCATATTGTAAAAGATTTTAAAAGGGTAACGAGATACCAGATCACAAAGTATTCCAAGACATGACCTACACAACCCAGACCAACATAGATTTACAGCTGAAAGATCATATTTGTCACATACTAAATCACTGCAACAAAATTACTGAGATTTACGAAATCGTAATTACACAGTTGCAAACAACTCACAGAAGGGGCGGGACTCGAACCCACGGCAATTGAGTCGTAAAACTCACAGGTCAACGTGCTAACAACTGGACCAGCTGCCTCTAACAGGATTCATCCAACAGGAATATTTATATACACCATAGGGAGCTACTCCAATTTTTTTGAATAAAAAGTGATAATTAACTGAAAAAAATGCTTCTTCTGGTCGTCTTCAAAATATTATTAACGATATATTATACAAGAAGAATGATAACCCACAAGTTAAGTCTGGGTAGTCTGATCGGCTTCAAACTTTTACCATTGATGGGGTTTATTAAAACAAAGATTGTTACTCACTTTGAGCTCTGTAAATTTCATATTTACCAAGTTTATTAAATAAACTCATTCTAGGGTAATAACTTGAGAATGTCTCTTCTGATCGGCTTCAAACCATAAATGCTGGTGTTCGTTAATTGAAAGTATCTTTTTATTATTAATTTTAGACTGTGTTGGTGCCAATTAACAACTTTTTGCAATTTTATCAAATTGCATTTTTTTTAAAAAACAATTATTGTTTCTCACAGGATTTTAAAGAAATTTAAATAAAATGTAAATGAGAAAAGAAAACTGATAAAAAAAATAAAAATCACGTTTTTCTGACAATTTTAAGGTCAACTACGGAAGATCCAATTTTCGGTAAATGTGTCTTGAGCAAGAGTGATGACTGTGTTTGTGTGGCTGACCTATGAACAATGCTTTATAAAACATTCCCAAGTATTGTTTCATGTGATAGGTATACCTTTGATATACCTTTGATGAGTTACGAGTCTTTCTACTCCCGGAGCCCGGCCAACATGGACCAGGCTCGTCTGGAGCTAGCCTGGTCAACTAGGCTGTTGCTGCTGGAAACCCGCTGCCCCACATATCCATCACAGCCTGGTTGATCTAGCACCTGGTGAAGATGCTTGTCCAGTTTCCTCTCGAAGACTTAATACTTCTTCCAGCCGTGTTTCTGATATCTTCTGGTAAAATGTTGAATAATCTGGGGCCACGAATGTTGATACAAAGTTCCCTTATTGTGCCCACTGCACCCCTGCTTTTCACTGGGTTTATTTTGAACTTCCTCCCATATCTCTCACTCCAGCATGCTGTTATGGCAGTGTGCAGATTTGGGACCAAGCCCTCGAGTATTTTCCAGGTATATATCATCATGTATCTCTCTCTCCTCCGCTCCATTGAGTACATATTCAAGACTTGAAGGCGTTCCCACTAATTTAGGTGCTTTACCTTCTCATTTTGAGCCATAAACGATTTCTGTTTTTGTTCCAGCTCTGATATTTCTCCTGCTTTGAACAGGGCCGTCAGCACTGAACAATATTCTAAATGAGGGAGCACTAGCGATTTGAAAAGTGTCACCATTAGCATTATTTCCCTTGTTTTGAAAGTTCTCAACAGTACTTACCTCGTCATCTTCCTGGCTGTCGTGATCTTTGTCTTATTATGTTTTCTAAAAGAAAGGTCAGCTGACATAATTATTCCCAAGTCTTGTACGTGTTCCTGTCTTTCTATTTGGTAATCCTGTAAAAGGACACAAGTGCAACTAATGTGACATTTATTGTGGCAACGTTTCGCTCTCCAGGAGCTTTATCAAGCCATTACGTAATGGCTTGATAAAGCTCCTGGAGAGCGAAACGTTGCCACAATAAATGTCACATTAGTTGCACTTGTGTCCTTTTACTTTACATATTGTCGGTAATTCTACCAACTTTATTACAATTTGGTAATCCTCTTGAGTTTTGTATACAGTGTTCCTTTTGAGTTCTTCATTATTTCCATACCTAGAACTTATCACCACTGGACGTCATATTTTGCGCTGCCCACTGGAAAACACTGCTTGTATCTTCTTGTAAATTTCAGCGTCTTCCACGAAAGTCACTTTCAAGTTTCTTACAGTGGCACCAGCAAATGATGATACAAAGCTGTGACAGGTGTTTTTATTTATGTCTGCTATGAGGGTGAGAAACAGCAGAGGTGCCAGAACACTGCCTCTGATCAACTTCAAAAATTCAGCACTGGTGTTTCCTACTTAGAAAATTGGTATATTTAATGGAGTGTTAGTGCCATTTTGCCACTTTTAATCTCGAAATGGCATAGTATTACTTTACGTTATTATTTTCCTTTGAAGCTGGTGAGGGGGGGCTCTTGATCCAAGGAACTGAATTTATTTTTCCCTTGTTTGGACTGAATTTTAATACTTCACATTCCACAGACGGTATATGACCCATACGGATTTAGCACTTTCCTCTGATTAAAACATTTGTGAAGGGCATCAGTCTTCAATGACTGAGTCATCGTGTGAAATGGAAGGTTTTATGGGTTTATGATGTGTAGACACAAATTTTAACGAATTTTGTTAAAAAACTGGAAAATACATCTTCTGGTCAGTTATAATTGTAGTTATTATAATAAAGAGGAAGCACTAAACTGGCCAACTTTAAAGTTTTACACTAAACTGACCAACTTTAAAGTTTTACACTAAACTGACCAACTTTAAAGTTTTACACTAAACTGGCCAACTTTAAAGTTTTACACTAAACTGACCAACTTTAAAGTTTTACACTAAACTGGCCAACTTTAAAGTTTTACACTAAACTGACCAACTTTAAAGTTTTACACTAAACTGACCAACTTCAAAGTTTTACACTAAACTGGCCAACTTTAAAGTTTTACACTAAACTGACCAACTTTAAAGTTTTACACTAAACTGGCCAACTTTAAAGTTTTAGTGTTGATGTGTTTTCCTAAAGGTTATAATCTCTTGATGTTAGGTTGTGTATGTTATCTACAAACCTTATTAATCAAACTGGTTTCTGAGATAATTGGAGAATATCTTTTCTGATCATAAGTAAGTCAGTGTTTGACTTTATTTGGTTATCCTAGCTGAAATTAACCTAATGATTTTCTTTCATATGTGTATAACATATGTGCGCCCTCAAGACCAGTGTTAAAATTTGTATGTTATGTACACTAACCTTACATAAGACTTACTTACCTACTAATGCACTTACTGTACTTATTTTCCTAACAGATGGTCAGTCTTGCAGAAAAATTTGGATGGATTGTGACTTGTGTAAGTCAACATTTGCCTTTCGCAAGAAACTGGAAGAACTGAAATACTGTTTTTCATGCAATAGCTTCTGAGTGTCACATGTGGGTAGCTTCAACCGTTCCATGCTGATAAGTTGATAATGCAACTTTTGTGCAGCTTCAAGCTTTATGTGTATCTCAGGATACTGATCTCTTTGAAAGGTTTTAGAATTGGGTTGTGTATGTCCTAATTTACCATTACCATTCTTATAGAAGAAACTTGGATATAAGTCACCATATGATGACTTATATCCAAGATACGAAGCTGTGGTTAATGTTTTTGTCTGTCTGCTATGAGGATGAGAAACAACAGAGGCACCAAGACAGAGTCTTCGGGGTAGTGAGCGCATTATTTTGCTAATGCGCTCACCACTAATTTTAATACGCTTTACTACTACTACCCTGAGTTCCAGTTGTTAGAAAATTAAATATTTTCCTCACCAGTAAGACGAATAACTCACCAGAAAGAGGATTAACTCACCAGTAAGAGGATTAGCTTACCAGTAAGAGGATTAACTCACCAGTAAGAGGATTAACTTACCAGTAAGAGGATTAACTCACCAGTAAGAAGGGTAACTCACCAGTAAGAGGTGCTTGGTAGTGTTGGAGAGAGGGTTGGTGGTGATAGTAAACACCACCGGTGGCTTGCCACTGCTGGTATGCAGCACCAGTGCGATTCTGGCTGTCGTGACCTGCTGTGCTTCCTCCCTCACAGCCGTGACCTGTTGTGCCTCCTCCCTTCCCGCCACCACTACCTCCACAGCCCCGCCCTCAGGGTTGTCCACGTGCACGATGTGCACCTGGCGTACTGGTGGCGTGTTATTGTCGGGTGTGGGCGTGGGCGGTCGAGGGAAGAGGCAGCCGTGACAGATGGTGTTGGTCTCCACTACTGGACGCACGAACTGTGTCTTCACCGGAGTCTCCACCACACACAGCTCTCCGTCCTCGCCCCCTGTACATATAATGTTAAAAGTTAGTGTATTGCAATGAGAGCAGTGTTGAGATACCTAGCACACCAGCGGCACACAAAAAATCTTTGTCAAGGTCCTGAGACACCAAATTACTGAATTCGTGGACAAGCCTGAGCTATGCAAGTCAAAAAACCTTCACAGCAAGATCTGTCTTTTCACTATGGCAAACTTACTAAGACCAGGAAAGGAAAATAAAAGGCTGACTTAATATTAATACTCGGATTCTGCAAAGCCATTTGACAAATTGGACCACGAAGTAATAGCTAATAAAATATGGTCAACAGGTATAACAAGAAAAGTAAGTACGCGGATATTAAAACATCGAATAAACAAATCACCAAAGGTGTTGGTATAAAAAATAGTCGACTATCAGAAGTGAGAAGGTCACTGCCCACAAAGTTAGGTTAGGTAAGGTTTGTCAGGAAACAGAACAAGTATTTCCTGAGGCGGGTCGTAGTTATATATAATGATCCACAGCTGTAGCTTTTAGTCATATGACCAAGGCCTTCCACTGGCTTATCCCTCCACCCCTTTAAAAATTATATAATTATAACCATTAGAATATTGATTGCCCCCAAGGCACGAACCTAGCGCCATTACTGTTTCAAGGCACGAACCTAGCGCCATTACTGTTTCTCGTCTTCATAAGAAACATACACAAGAACATGACTCATACTTTACATCTCTTCCAGATGTTTTTATTATTATCACACTGGCCGATTCCCACCAAGGCAGGGTGGCCCGAAAAAGAAAAACTTTCACCATCATTCACTCCATCACTGTCTTGCCAGAAGGGTGCTTTACACTACAGTTTTTAAACTGCAACATTAACACTCCTCCTTCAGAGTGCAGGCACTGTACTTCCCATCTCCAGGACTCAAGTTCAGCCTGCCGGTTTCCCTGAATCCCTTCATAAATGTTACTTTGCTCACACTCCAACAGCACGTCAAGTATTAAAAACCATTTGTCTCCATTCACTCCTATCAAACACGCTCATGCATGCCTGCTGGAAGTCCAAGCCCCTCGCACACAAAACCTCCTTTACCCCCTCCCTCCAACCTTTCCTAGGCCGACCCCTACCCCGCCTTCCTTCCACTACAGACTGATACACTCTTGAAGTCATTCTGTTTCGCTCCATTCTCTCTACATGTCCGAACCACCTCAACAACCCTTCCTCAGCCCTCTGGACAACAGTTTTGGTAATCCCGCACCTCCTCCTAACTTCCAAACTACGAATTCTCTGCATTATATTCACACCACACATTGCCCTCAGACATGACATCTCCACTGCCTCCAGCCTTCTCCTCGCTGCAACATTCATCACCCACGCTTCACACCCATATAAGAGCGTTGGTAAAACTATACTCTCATACATTCCCCTCTTTGCCTCCAAGGACAAATTTCTTTGTCTCCACAGACTCCTAAGTGCACCACTCACTCTTTTTCCCTCATCAATTCTATGATTCACCTCATCTTTCATAGACCCATCCGCTGACACGTCCACTCCCAAATATCTGAATACGTTCACCTCCTCCATACTCTCTCCCTCCAATCTGATATTCAATCTTTCATCACCTAATCTTTTTGTTATCCTCATAACCTTACTCTTTCCTGTATTCACCTTTAATTTTCTTCTTTTGCACACCCTACCAAATTCATCCACCAATCTCTGCAACTTCTCTTCAGAATCTCCCAAGAGCACAGTGTCATCAGCAAAGAGCAGCTGTGACAACTCCCACTTTGTGTGTGATTCTTTATCTTTTAACTCCACGCCTCTTGCCAAGACCCTCGCATTTACTTCTCTTACAACCCCATCTATAAATATATTAAACAACCACGGTGACATCACACATCCTTGTCTAAGGCCTACTTTTACTGGGAAAAAATTTCCCTCTTTCCTACATACTCTAACTTGAGCCTCACTATCCTCGTAAAAACTCTTCACTGCTTTCAGTAACCTACCTCCTACACCATACACTTGCAACATCTGCCACATTGCCCCCCTATCCACCCTGTCATACGCCTTTTCCAAATCCATAAATGCCACAAAGACCTCTTTAGCCTTATCTAAATACTGTTCACTTATATGTTTCACTGTAAACACCTGGTCCACACACCCCCTACCTTTCCTAAAGCCTCCTTGTTCATCTGCTATCCTATTCTCCGTCTTACTCTTAATTCTTTCAATTATAACTCTACCATACACTTTACCAGGTACACTCAACAGACTTATCCCCCTATAATTTTTGCACTCTCTTTTATCCCCTTTGCCTTTATACAAAGGAACTATGCATGCTCTCTGCCAATCCCTAGGTACCTTACCCTCTTCCATACATTTATTAAATAATTGCACCAACCACTCCAAAACTATATCCCCACCTGCTTTTAACATTTCTATCTTTATCCCATCAATCCCGGCTGCCTTACCCCCTTTCATTTTACCTACTGCCTCACGAACTTCCCCCACACTCACAACTGGCTCTTCCTCATTCCTACAAGATGTTATTCCTCCTTGCCCTATACACGAAATCACAGCTTCCCTATCTTCATCAACATTTAACAATTCCTCAAAATATTCCCTCCATCTTCCCAATACCTCTAACTCTCCATTTAATAACTCTCCTCTCCTATTTTTAACTGACAAATCCATTTGTTCTCTAGGCTTTCTTAACTTGTTAATCTCACTCCAAAACTTTTTCTTATTTTCAACAAAATTTGTTGATAACATCTCACCCACTCTCTCATTTGCTCTCTTTTTACATTGCTTCACCACTCTCTTAACCTCTCTCTTTTTCTCCATATACTCTTCCCTCCTTGCATCACTTCTACTTTGTAAAAACTTCTCATATGCTAACTTTTCCTCCCTTACTACTCTCTTTACATCATCATTCCACCAATCGCTCCTCTTCCCTCCTGCACCCACTTTCCTGTAACCACAAACTTCTGCTGAACACTCTAACACTACATTTTTAATCCTACCCCATACCTCTTCGACCCCATTGCCTATGCTCTCATTAGCCCATCTATCCTCCAATAGCTGTCTATATCTTACCCTAACTGCCTCCTCTTTTAGTTTATAAACCTTCACCTCTCTCTTCCCTGATACTTCTATTCTCCTTGTATCCCATCTACCTTTTACTCTCAGTGTAGCTACAACTAGAAAGTGATCTGATATATCTGTGGCCCCTCTATAAACATGTACATCCTGAAGTCTACTCAGCAGTCTTTTATCTACCAATACATAATCCAACAAACTACTGTCATTTCGCCCTACATCATATCTTGTATACTTATTTATCCTCTTTTTCTTAAAATATGTATTACCTATAACTAAACCCCTTTCTATACAAAGTTCAATCAAAGGGCTCCCATTATCATTTACACCTGGCACCCCAAACTTACCTACCACACCCTCTCTAAAAGTTTCTCCTACTTTAGCATTCAGGTCCCCTACCACAATTACTCTCTCACTTGGTTCAAAGGCTCCTATACATTCACTTAACATCTCCCAAAATCTCTCTCTCTCCTCTGCATTCCTCTCTTCTCCAGGTGCATACACGCTTATTATGACCCACTTCTCGCATCCAACCTTTACTTTTATCCACATAATTCTTGAATTTACACATTCATATTCTCTTTTCTCCTTCCATAACTGATCACTTAACATTACTGCTACCCCTTCCTTTGCTCTAACTCTCTCAGATACTCCAGATTTAATCCCATTTATTTCCCCCCACTGAAACTCTCCTACCCCCTTCAGCTTTGTTTCGCTTAGAGCCAGGACATCCAACTTCTTTTCATTCATAACATCAACAATCATCTGTTTCTTGTCATCCGCACTACATCCACGCACATTTAAGCATCCCAGTTTTATCAAGTTTTTCTTCTTCTCTTTTTTAGTAAATGTCTACAGGAGAAGGGGTTACTAGCTCATTGCTCCCGGCATTTTAGTCGCCTCATACGACACGCATGGCTTACGGAGGAAAGATTCTTTTCCACTTCCCCATGGACAATAGAAGAAATAAAAAAGAACAAGAGCTATTTAGAAAAAGAAAAACCTAGATGTATGTATATATATATATATATATATATATATATATATATATATATATATATATATATATATATATATATATATATATATATATATATGCATGTGCATGTATCAAGATAAATTTTGAAACAGAAAAATAACAGATATAAACAATGTTTTTTAATGAGTAAGTGAAAATAATGAGATAATGAAGATTAAATACTTGAATTACTTAAGTAGAAGAAGAATGGAGACCTCAAAATTAACACTGAACAAAATACAGGAAGAACATAATATATAACAGGACAGATATGTAGTGAAAACTATGTTAATAACCTAAACTATGTTAATAACCTAAACTATGTTAATAACCTAAACTATGTTAATAACCTAAACTATGTTAATAACCTAAACTATGTTAATAACCTAAACTATGTTAATAACCTAAACTATGTTAATAACCTAAACTATGTTAATAACCTAAACTATGTTAATAACCTAAACTATGTTAATAACCTAAACTATGTTAATAACCTAAACTATGTTAATAACCTAAACTATGTTAATAACCTAAACTATGTTAATAACCTAAACTATGTTAATAACCTAAACTATGTTAATAACCTAAACTATGTTAGCAATCTAAACTACATATGTTAACATAAACTATGTTAACAATCTATGCTAATAACCTAAATTATGTTAACAATTTAAACTATGTTAACCTAAACTATGTTAACAACCTAAACTATATTAACCTAAACTATGGTAACCTAAAATATGGTAACCTAGCTAAACTATGCTGAAGGATAGCTGAAATGTCTTGGTTAATACCACTACCAGGGAGAGATGTGTGGTTGTTGGTTAATACCACTACCAGGGAGAGATGTGTGGTTGTTGGTTAATACCACTACCAGGAAGAGTTGTGTGGTTGTTGGTTAATACCACTACCAGGGAGAGATGTGTGGCTGTTGGTTAATACCACTACCAGGGAGAGATGTGTGGTTGTTGGTTAATACCACTACCAGGAAGAGTTGTGTGGTTGTTGGTTAATACCACTACCAGGGAGAGATGTGTGGTTGTTGGTTAATACCACTACCAGGGAGAGATGTGTGGTTGTTGGTTAATACAACTACCAGGGAGAGATGTGTGGTTGTTAGTTAATACCACTACCAGGGAGAGATGTGTGGTTGTTAGTTAATACCACTACCAGGGAGAGATGTGTGGTTGTTGGTTAATACCACTACCAGGAAGAGTTGTGTGGTTGTTGGTTAATACCACTACCAGGGAGAGATGTGTGGTTGTTGGTTAATACCACTACCAGGGAGAGATGTGTGGTTGTTGGTTAATACAACTACCAGGGAGAGATGTGTGGTTGTTGGTTAATACCACTACCAGGGAGAGATGTGTGGTTGTTGGTTAATACCACTACCAGGGAGAGATGTGTGGTTGTTGGTTAATACCACTACCAGGAAGAGTTGTGTGGTTGTTGGTTAATACCACTACCAGGGAGAGATGTGTGGTTGTTGGTTAATACCACTACCAGGGAGAGATGTGTGGTTGTTGGTTAATACAACTACCAGGGAGAGATGTGTGGTTGTTGGTTAATACAACTACCAGGGAGAGATGTGTGGTTGTTGGTTAATACCACTACCAGGGAGAGATGTGTGGTTGTTGGTTAATACCACTACCAGGGAGAGTTGTGTGGTTGTTGGTTAATACCACTACCAGGGAGAGATGTGTGGTTGTTAGTTAATACCACTACCAGGGAGAGATGTGTGGTTGTTAGTTAATACCACTACCAGGGAGAGATGTGTGGTTGTTAGTTAATACCACTACCAGGGAGAGATGTGTGGTTATTAGTTAATACCACTACCAGGGAGAGATGTGCGGTTGTTAGTTAATACCACTACCAGGGAGAGATGTGTGGTTGTTAGTTAATACCACTACCAGGGCGAGATGTGTGGTTGTTGGTTAATACCACTACAAGGGAGAGATGTGTGGTTGTTGGTTAATACCACTACCAGGGAGAGATGTGTGGTTGTTAGTTAATACCACTACCAGGGAGAGATGTGTGGTTATTAGTTAATACCACTACCAGGGAGAGATGTGCGGTTGTTAGTTAATACCACTACCAGGGAGAGATGTGTGGTTGTTAGTTAATACCACTACCAGGGAGAGATGTGTGGTTGTTGGTTAATACCACTACAAGGGAGAGATGTGTGGTTGTTGGTTAATACCACTACCAGGGAGAGTTGTGTAGTTGTTGGTTAATACCACTACCAGGGAGAGATGTGTGGTTGTTGGTTAATACCACTACCAGGGAGAGATCTGTGGTTGTTAGTTAATACCACTACCAGGGAGAGATGTGTGGTTGTTAGTTAATACCACTACCAGGGAGAGATGTGTGGTTGTTAGTTAATACCACTACCAGGGAGAGATGTGCGGTTGTTAGTTAATACCACTACCAGGGAGAGATGTGCGGTTGTTAGTTAATACCACTACCAGGGAGAGATGTGCGGTTGTTGGTTAATACCACTACCAGGGAGAGATGTGTGGTTGTTGGTTAATACCACTACCAGGGAGAGATGTGTGGTTGTTGGTTAATACCACTACCAGGGAGAGTTGTGTGGTTGTTGGTTAATACCACTACCAGGGAGAGTTGTGTGGTTGTTGGTTAATACCACTACCAGGGAGAGATGTGTGGTTCTTGGTTAATACCACTACCAGGGAGAGATGTGTGGTTATTGGTTAATACCACTACCAGGGAGAGATGTGTGGTTATTGGTTAATACCACTACCAGGGAGAGACGTGTGGTTATTGGTTAATACCACTACCAGGGAGAGATGTGTGGTTGTTGGTTAATACCACTACCAGGGAGAGTTGTGTGGTTGTTGGTTAATACCACTACCAGGGAGAGTTGTGTGGTTGTTGGTTAATACCACTACCAGGGAGAGATGTGTGGTTCTTGGTTAATACCACTACCAGGGAGAGATGTGTGGTTCTTGGTTAATACCACTACCAGGGAGAGACGTGTGGTTATTGGTTAATACCACTACCAGGGAGAGATGTGTGGTTGTTGGTTAATACCACTACCAGGGAGAGTTGTGTGGTTGTTGGTTAATACCACTACCAGGGAGAGTTGTGTGGTTGTTGGTTAATACCACTACCAGGGAGAGATGTGTGGTTCTTGGTTAATACCACTACCAGGGAGAGATGTGTGGTTCTTGGTTAATACCACTCCCAGGGAGAGATGTGTG
Organism: Cherax quadricarinatus; assembly: GCF_038502225.1. NCBI lineage: Eukaryota > Metazoa > Arthropoda > Malacostraca > Decapoda > Parastacidae > Cherax > Cherax quadricarinatus. The sequence continues at coordinate 25,862,210 of NC_091321.1, forward strand.
GTTATTGGTTAATACCACTACCAGGGAGAGACGTGTGGTTATTGGTTAATACCACTACCAGGGAGAGATGTGTGGTTGTTGGTTAATACCACTACCAGGGAGAGTTGTGTGGTTGTTGGTTAATACCACTACCAGGGAGAGATGTGTGGTTGTTGGTTAATAACACTACCAGGGAGAGTTGTGTGGTTGTTGGTTAAAACCACTACCAGGGAGAGTTGTGTGGTTGTTGGTTAATACCCCTACCAGGGAGAGATGTGTGGTTGTTGGTTAATACCACTACCAGGGAGAGATGTGTGATTGTTGGTTAATACCACTACCAGGGAGAGATGTGTGGTTGTTGGTTAATACCACTACCAGGGAGAGTTGTGTGGTTGTTGGTTAATACCACTACCAGGGAGAGATGTGTGGTTGTTGGTTAATACCACTTCCAGGGACAGATGTGTGGTTGTTAGTTAATACCACCACCAGGGAGAGATGTGTGGTTGTTAGTTAATACCACTACCAGGGAGAGATGTGTGGTTGTTGGTTAATACCACTACCAGGGAGAGATGTGTGGTTGTTGGTTAATACCACTTCCAGGGAGAGATGTGTGGTTGTTAGTTAATACCACCACCAGGGAGAGATGTGTGGTTGTTAGTTAATACCACTACCAGGGAGAGATGTGTGGTTGTTGGTTAATACCACTACCAGGGAGAGATGTGTGGTTGTTAGTTAATACCACTTCCAGGGAGAGCTGTGTGGTTGTTAGTTAATACCACTACCAGGGAGAGATGTGTGGTTGTTAGTTAATACCACTACCAGGGAGAAATGTGTGGTTGTTAGTTAATACCACTACCAGGGACAGATGTGTGGTTGTTAGTTAATACCACCACCAGGGAGAGATGTGTGGTTGTTAGTTAATACCACTACCAGGGAGAGATGTGTGGTTGTTGGTTAATACCACTACCAGGGAGAGATGTGTGGTTGTTGGTTAATACCACTTCCAGGGAGAGATGTGTGGTTGTTAGTTAACACCACTACCAGGGAGAGATGTGTGGTTGTTAGTTAATACCACTACCAGGGAGAGATGTGTGGTTGTTAGTTAATACCACTACCAGGGAGAGATGTGTGGTTGTTAGTTAATACCACTACCAGGGAGAGTTGTGTGGCTGTTGGTTAATACCACTACCAGGGAGAGATGTGTGGTTGTTGGTTAATACCACTTCCAGGGAGAGATGTGTGGTTGTTAGTTAATACCACTACCAGGGAGAGTTGTGTGGTTGTTAGTTAATACAACTGCCAGGGAGAGTTGTGTGGTTGTTGGTTAATACCACTACCAGGGAGAGTTGTGTGGTTGTTGGTTAATACCACTACCAGGGAGAGATGTGTGGTTGTTAGTTAATACCACTTCCAGGGAGAGATGTGTGGTTGTTAGTTAATACCAATACCAGGGAGAGATGTGTGGTTAGTTAATACCACTACCAGGGAGAGTTGTGTGGTTGTTAGTTAATACCACTACCAGGGAGAGATGTGTGATTGTTGGTTAATACCACTACCAGGGAGAGATGTATGGTTGTTGGTTAATACCACTACCAGGGAGAGATGTGTGGTTGTTAGTTAATACCACTTCCAGGGAGAGATGTGTGGTTGTTAGTTAATACCACTACCAGGGAGAGTTGTGTGGTGGTTAGTTAATACCACTACCAGGGAGAGATGTGTGGTTGTTAGTTAATACCACTACCAGGGAGAGATGTGTGGTTGTTAGTTAATACCACTACCAGGGAGAGTTGTGTGGTTGTTAGTTAATACCACTACCAGGGAGAGATGTGTGGTTGTTAGTTAATACCACTACAAGGGAGAGATGTGTGGTTGTTGGTTAATACCACTACCAGGGAGAGATGTGTGGTTGTTGGTTAATACCACTACCAGGGAGAGATGTGTGGTTGTTAGTTAATACCACTACAAGGGAGAGATGTGTGGTTGTTGGTTAATACCACTACCAGGGAGAGTTGTGTGGTTGTTAGTTAATACCACTACCAGAGAGAGATGTGTGGTTGTTAGTTAATACCACTACCAGGGAGAGATGTGTGGTTGTTAGTTAATACCACTACCAGGGAGAGATGTGTGGTTGTTAGTTAATACCACTACCAGGGAGAGTTGTGTGGTTGTTAGTTAATACCACTACCAGGGAGAGATGTGTGGTTGTTAGTTAATACCACTACAAGGGAGAGATGTGTGGTTGTTGGTTAATACCACTACCAGGGAGAGTTGTGTGGTTGTTAGTTAATACCACTACCAGGGAGAGATGTGTGGTTGTTAGTTAATACCACTACAAGGGAGAGATGTGTGGTTGTTGGTTAATACCACTACCAGGGAGAGTTGTGTGGTTGTTAGTTAATACCACTACCAGGGAGAGATGTGTGGTTGTTGGTTAATACCACTACCAGGGAGAGTTGTGTGGTTGTTAGTTAATACCACTACCAGGGAGAGATGTGTGGTTGTTAGTTAATACCACTACCAGGGAGAGATGTGTGGTTGTTAGTTAATACCACTACCAGGGAGAGATGTGTGGTTGTTAGTTAATACCACTACCAGGGAGAGATGTGTGGTTGTTAGTTAATACCACTACCAGGGAGAGATGTGTGGTTGTTAGTTAATACCACTACCAGGGAGAGATGTGTGGTTGTTGGTTAATACCACTACCAGGGAGAGATGTATGGTTGTTGGTTAATACCACTACCAGGGAGAGATGTGGTTGGTTAGTTAGGTATAAGACTAGTGTAAATTACTTAACAATACTGAGAGATACACTGATACAGACACCAGTGTTTGTAGAGGACGAGAAGCATCAAGAACAAGTATTCTCTTCATGTTTGTTCATGATTATTTTAATGTAAATATTTACTTCGTACCTCCATGTCTTCAGCGAGTAAGAACAGTGTGTGTGAGCAGCCTGCAGCAGCAGTGAGAACAGTGTGTGTGAGCAGCCTCCAGCAGCAGTGAGAACAGTGTGTGTGAGCAGCCTCCAGCAGCAGTGAGAACAGTGAGAGCAGCCTCCAGCAGCAGTGAGAACAGTGAGAGCAGCCTCCAGCAGCAGTGAGAACAGTGTGTGTGAGCAGCCTCCAGCAGCAGTGAGAACTTTGTGTGAGAGCAGCCTCCAGCAGCAGTGAGAACAGTGTGAGCAGCCTCCAGCAGCAGTGAGAACAGTGAGAGCAGCCTCCAGCAGCAGTGAGAACATTGTGTGTGAGCAGCCTCCAGCAGCAGTGAGAACAGTGTGTGTGAGCAGCCTCCAGCAGCAGTGAGAACAGTGAGAGCAGCCTCCAGCAGCAGTGAGAACAGTGTGTGAGAGCAGCCTCCAGCAGCAGTGAGAACAGTGTGTGTGAGCAGCCTCCAGCAGCAGTGAGAACAGTGAGAGCAGACTCCAGCAGCAGTGAGAACAGTGAGATCAGCTTCCAGCAGCAGTGAGAACAGTGTGTGTGAACAGCCTCAAGCAGCAGTGAGAACAGTGAGATCAGCTTCCAGCAGCAGTGAGAACAGTGTTTGTGAGCAGCCTCCAGCAGAACTGAGAACAGTGAGAGTAGCCTCCAGCAGCAGTGAGAACAGTGTGTGTGAACAGCCTCAAGCAGCAGTGAGAACAGTTCGAGCAGCCTCTAGCAGCTGTGAGAACAGTGAGTGCAGCCTCCAGCAGCAGAGAGAACAGTGAGAGCAGCCTCCAAGAGCAGGGAGAACAATGAGAGGAGCCTCCAGCAGCAGTGAGAACAGTGTGTGTGAGCACCCTCCAGCAGCAGTGAGAACAGTGACAGCAGCCTCCAGCAGCAGTGAGAACAGTGAGAACAGCCTCCAGCAGCAGTGAGAACAGTGTGTGTGAGCAGCCTCCATCAGCAGTGAGAACAGTGAGAGCAGCCTCCAGCAGCAGTGAGAACAGTGAGAACAGCCTCCAGCTGCAGTGAGAACAGTGTGTGTGAGCAGCCTCCAGCAGCAGTGAGAACAGTGAGAGCAGCCTCCAGCAGCAGTTAGAACAGTGTGTGTGAGCAGCCTCCAGCAGCAGTTAGAACAGTGAGAGCAGCCTCCAGCAGCAGTGAGAACAGTGAGAGCAGCCTCCAGCAGCAGTGAGAACAGTGCGAGCAGCCTCCAGCAGCAGTGAGAACAGTGAGAGCAGCCTCCAGCAGCAGTGAGAACAGTGTGTGTGAGCGGCCTCCAGCAGCAGTGAGAACAGTGTGTGCGAGCAGCCTCCAGCAGCTGTGAGAACAGTGAGAGCAGCCTCCAGCAGCAGTGAGAACAGTGTGAGAGAGCAACCTCCAGCAGCAGTGAGAACAGTGTGTGTGAGCAGCCTCCAGCAGCAGTGAGAACAGTGTGTGTGAGCAGCCTCCAGCAGCAGTGAGAACAGTGTGTGTGAGCAGCCTCCAGCAGCAGTGAGAACAGTGTGTGTGAGCAGCCTCCAGCAGCAGTGAGAACAGTGTGTGTGAGCAGCCTCCAGCAGCAGTGAGAACAGTGTGTGTGAGCAGCCTCCAGCAGCAGTGAGAACAGTGTGTGTGAGCAGCCTCCAGCAGCAGTGAGAACAGTGAGAGCAGCCTCCAGCAGTAGTGAGAACAGTGTGTGTGAGCAGCCTCCAGCAGCAGTGAGAACAGTGTGTGTGAGCAGCCTCCAGCAGCAGTGAGAACAGTGAGAGCAGCCTCCAGCAGCAGTGAGAACAGTGTGTGTGAGCAGCCTCCAGCAGTAGTGAGAACAGTGAGAGCAGCCTCCAGCAGCAGTGAGAACAGTGTGTGTGAGCAGCCTCCAGCAGTAGTGAGAACAGTGAGAGCAGCCTCCAGCAGTAGTGAGAACAGTGTGTGAGCAGCCTCCAGCAGCAGTGAGAACAGTGTGTGTGAGCAGCCTCCAGCAGCAGTGAGAACAGTGTGAGAGAGCAACCTCCAGCAGCAGTGAGAACAGTGTGTGTGAGCAGCCTCCAGCAGCAGTGAGAACAGTGTGTGTGAGCAGCCTCCAGAAGCAGTGAGAACAGTGTGTGTGAGCAGCCTCCAGCAGCAGTGAGAACAGTGTGTGTGAGCAGCCTCCAGCAGCAGTGAGAACAGTGTGTGTGAGCAGCCTCCAGCAGCAGTGAGAACAGTGTGTGTGAGCAGCCTCCAGCAGCAGTGAGAACAGTGTGTGTGAGCAGCCTCCAGCAGCAGTGAGAACAGTGAGAGCAGCCTCCAGCAGCAGTGAGAACAGTGTGTGTGAGAAGCCTCCAGCAGCAGTGAGAACAGTGTGTGTGAGCAGCCTCCAGCAGCAGTGAGAACAGTGTGTGTGAGCAGCCTCAAGCAGCAGCGAGAACAGTGTGTGTGAGCAGCCTCCAGCAGCAGTGAGAACAGTGAGAGCAGCCTCCAGCAGCAGTGAGAACAGTGCGTGAGAGCAGCCTCCAGCAGCAGTGAGAACAGTGTGTGTGAGCAGCCTCCAGGAGCAGTGAGAACAGTGTGTGTGAGCAGCCTCCAGCAGCAGTGAGAACAGTGTGTGTGAGCAGCCTCCAGCAGCAGTGAGAACAGTGTGTGTGAGCAGCGCCTCCAGCAGCAGTGAGAACAGTGTGAGAGAGCAGCCTCCAGCAGCAGTGAGAACAGTGTGTGTGAGCAGCCTCCAGCAGCAGTGAGAACAGTGTGTGTGAGCAGCCTCCAGCAGCAGTGAGAACAGTGTGTGTGAGCAGCCTCCAGCAGCAGTGAGAACAGTGTGTGTGAGCAGCCTCCAGCAGCAGTGAGAACAGTGTGTGTGAGCAGCCTCCAGCAGTAGTGAGAACAGTGAGAGCAGCCTCCAGCAGTAGTGAGAACAGTGTGTGAGCAGCCTCCAGCAGCAGTGAGAACAGTGTGTGTGAGCAGCCTCCAGCAGCAGGGAGAACAGTGTGTGCGAGCAGCCTCCAGCAGCAGTGAGAACAGTGTGTGTGAGCAGCCTCCAGCAGAAGTGAGAACAGTGTGTGAGAGCAGCCTGCAGCAGCAGTGAGAACAGTGTGTGTGAGCAGCCTCCAGCAGCAATGAGAGCAGTGTGTGTGAGCAGCCTCCAGCAGCAGTGAGAACAGTGTGTGTGAGCAGCCTCCAGCAGCAGTGAGAACAGTGTGTATGAGCAGCCTCCAGCAGCAGTGAGAACAGTGTGTGTGAGCAGCCTCCAGCAGCAGTGAGAACAGTGTGTGTGAGCAGCCTCCAGCAGCAGTGAGAACAGTGTGTGAGAGCAGCCTCCAGCAGCAGTGAGAACAGTGTGTGTGAGCAGCCTCCAGCAGCAGTGAGAACAGTGTGTGTGAGCAGCCTCCAGCAGCAGTGAGAACAGTGAGAGCAGCCTCCAGCAGCAGTGAGAACAGTGAGAGCAGCCTCCAGCAGCAGTGAGAACAGTGTGTGAGAGCAGCCTCCAGCAGCAGTGCGAACAGTGTGTGTGAGCAGCCTCCAGCAGCAGTGAGAACAGTGTGTGTGAGCAGCCTCCAGGAGCAGTAAAAACAGTGAGAGCAGTTTCCAGCAGCAGTGAGAACAGTGTGTGTGAGCAGCCTCCAGCAGCAGTGAGAACAGTGTGTGTGAGCAGCCTCCAGCAGCAGTGAGAACAGTGTGTGAGAGCAGCCTGCAGCAGCAGTGAGAACAGTGAGAGCAGCCTCCAGCAGCAGTGAGAACAGTGTGAGAGAGCAGCCTCCAGCAGCAGTGAGAACAGTGTCAGAGAGCAGCCTCCACCAGCAGTGAGAACAGTGTGTGTGAGCAGCCTCCAGCAGCACTGAGAACAGTGTGTGTGAGCAGCCTCCAGCAGCAGTGAGAACAGTGAAAGCAGCCTCCAGCAGCAGTGAGAACAGTGGGAGCAGCCTCCAGCAGCAGTGAGAACAGTGAGAGCAGCCTCCAGCGGCAGTGAGAACAGTGCGAGCAGCCTGCAGCAGCAGTGACAACAGTGAGAGCAGCCTCCAGCAGCAGTGAGAACAGTGCGAGCAGCCTCCAGCAGCAGTGAGAACAGTGCGAGAGAGCAGCCTCCAGCAGCAGTGAGAACAGTGTGTGTGAGCAGCCTCCAGCAGCACTGAGAACAGTGTGTGTGAGCAGCCTCCAGCAGCAGTGAGAACAGTGAGATCAGCCTCCAGTAGCAGTGAGAACAGTGAGAGCATCCTCCAGCAGCAGTGAGAACAGTGAGAGCAGCCTCCAGCAGCAGTGACAACAGTGAGAGCAGCCTCCAGCAGCAGTGAGAACAGTGCGAGCAGCCTCCAGCAGCAGTGAGAATAGTGAGAGCAGCCTCCAGCAGCAGTGAGAACAGTGCGAGCAGCCTCCAGCAGCAGTGAGAACAGTGAGAGCAACCTTCAGCAGCAGTGAGAACAGTGAGAGCAGCCTCCAGCAGCAGTGAGAACAGTGAGAGCAGCCTCCAGCAGCAGTGAGAACAGTGAGAGCAGCCTCCAGCAGCAGTGAGAACAGTGTGAGAGAGCAGCCTCCAGCAGCCGTGAGAACAGTGTGAGAGAGCAGCCTCCAGCAGCAGTGAGAACAGTGTGAGAGAGCAGCCTCCAACAGCAGTGAGAACAGTGTGTGAGAGCAGCCTCCAGCAGCAGTGAGAACAGTGAGAGCAGCCTCCAGCAGCAGTGAGAACAGTGAGAGCAGCCTCCAGCAGCAGTGAGAACAGTGAGAGCAGCCTTCAGCAGCAATGAGAACAGTGTGTGTAAGCAGCCTCCAGCAGCAGTGAGAGCAGCCTCCAGCAGCAGTGAGAACAGTGTGAGAGAGCAGCCTCCAGCAACAGTGAGAACAATGTGTGTGAGCAGCCTCCAGCAGCAGTGAGAACAGTGTGTGTGAGCAGCCTCTAGCAGCAGTCAGAACAGTGAGAGCAGCCTCCAGCAGCAGTGAGAACAGTGAAAGCAGCCTCCAGCAGCAGTGAGAGCAGCCTCAAGCAGCAGTGAGAACAGTGTGAGCAGCCTCCAGCAGCAGTGAGAACAGTGAGAGCAGCCTCCAGCAGCAGTGAGAACAGTGAGAGCAACCTTCAGCAGCAATGAGAACAGTGAGAGCAGCCTCCAGCAGCAGTGAGAACAGTGACAGGAGCCTCCAGCAGCAGTGAGAACATGAGAGCAGCCTCCAGCAGCAGTGAGAACAGTGTGAGAGAGCAGCCTCCAGCAGCAGTGAGAACAGTGTGAGAGAGCAGCCTCCAGCAGCCGTGAGAACAGTGTGAGAGAGCAGCCTCCAGCAGCAGTGAGAACAGTGTGTGAGAGCAGCCTCCAGCAGCAGTGAGAACAGTGAGGGCAGCCTCCAGCATCAGTGAGAACAGTGTGTGACAGTAGCCTCCAGCAGCAGTGAGAACAGTGAGAGCAGCCTCCAGCAGCAGTGAGAACAGTGAGAGCAGCCCCCAGCAGCAGTGAGAACAGTGAGAGCAGCCTCCAGCAGCAATGAGAACAGTGTGTGTAAGCAGCCTCCAGCAGCAGTGAGAGCAGCCTCCAGCAGCAGTGAGAACAGTGTGAGAGAGCAGCCTCCAGCAACAGTGAGAACAATGTGTGTGAGCAGCCTCCAGCAGCAGTGAGAACAGTGTGTGTAAGCAGCATCCAGCAGAAGTGAGAACAGTGAGAGCAGCCTCCAGCAGCAGTGAGAACAGTGAAAGCAGCCTCCAGCAGCAGTGAAACCAGCCTCCAGCAGCAGTGAGAACAGTGAGAGCAGCCTCCAGCAGCAGTGAGAACAGTGTGTGAGAGCAGCCTCCACTAGCAGTGAGAACAGTGAGAGCAGCCTCCAGTAGCAGTGAGAAAAGTGTGAGATAGCAGCCTCCAGCAGAAGTGAGAACAGTGTGAGAGAGCAGCCTCCAGCAGCAGTGAGAACAGTGTGTGTGAGTAGCCTCCAGCAGCAGTGAAAACAGTGTGTGAGCAGCCTCCAGCAGCAGTGAGAACAGTGAGAACAGTCTCCAGTAGCAGTGAGAACATTGAGAGCAGCCTCCAGCAGCAGTGAGAACAGTGAGAGCAGCTTACAGCAGCAGTGAGAACAGTGAGAGCAGCCTCCAGCAGCAGTGAGAACAGTGAGAGCAGCCTCCAGCAGCACTGAGAACAGTGAGAGCAGTCTCCAGCAGCAGTGAGAACAGTGAAAGCAGCCTCCAGCAGCAGTGAGAACAGTGAGAGCAGCCTCCAGCAGCAGTGCCAACAGTGTGTGTGAGCAGCCTCCAGCAGCAGTGAGAACAGTGAGAGCAGCCTCCAGCAGCAGTGACAACAGTGTGTGTGAGCAGCCTCCAGCAGCAGTTAGAACAGTGTGTGAGAGCAGCCTCCACCAGCAGTGAGAACAGTGAGAGCAGCCTCCAGCAGCAGTGAGAACAGTGTGATAGAGCAGCCTCCAGCAGCACTGATAACAGTGTGAGAGAGCAGCTTCCAGCAGCAGTGAGAACAGTGTGTGTGAGCAGCGTCCAGCAGCACTGAGAACAGTGTGTGTGAGAAGCCTCCAGCAGCAGTGAGAACAGTGAGAGCAGCATCCAGTAGCAGTGAGAACAGTGAGAGCAGCCTCCAGCAGCAGTGAGAACAGTGAGTGTAGCCTCCATCAGCAGTGAGAACAGTGAGAGCAGCCTCCAGCAGCAGTGAGAACAGTGCGAGCAGCCTCCAGCAGCAGTGAGAACAGTGAGAGCAGCCTCCAGCAGCAGTGAGAACAGTGCGAGCAGCCTCCAGCAGCAGTGAGAACAGTTAGAGCAGCCTCCAGCAGCAGTGAGAACAGTGAGAGGAGCCTCCAGTAGCAGTGAGAACAGTGAGAGCAGCCTCCAGCAGCAGTGAGAACAGTGAGAGCAGCCTCCACCAGCAGTGAGAACAGTGAGAGCAGCCTCCAGCAGCAGTGAGAACAGTGCGAGCAGCCTCCAGCAGCAGTGAGAACAGTGAAAGGAGCCTCCAGCAACAGTGAGAACAGTGCGAGCAGTCTCCAGCAGCAGTGAGAACAGTGAGAGCAGCCTCCAGCACCAGTGAGAACAGTGAGAGCAGCCTCCAGCAGCAGTGAGAACAGTGTGAGCAGCCTCCAGCAGCAGTGAAAACAGTGTGTGAGAGCAGCCTCCAGCAGCAGTGAGAACAGTGAGAGCAGCCTCCAGCAGCAGTGAGAACAGTGAGAGCAGCCTCCAGCAGCAGTGAGAGCATTCTCCAGCAGCAGTGAGAACAGTGAGAGCAGCCTCCAGAAGCAGTGAGAAGAGTGAGAGCAGCCTCCAGCAGCAGTGAGAACAGTGTGTGAGAGCAGCCTCCAGCAGCAGTGAGAACAGTGTGTGTGAGCAGCCTCCAGCAGCAGTGAGAACTTTGAGAGCAGCCTCCAGCAGCAGTGAGAACAGTGAGAGCAGCTTCCAGCAACAGTGAGAACAGTGTGAGAGAGCAGCATCCAGCAGCAGTGAGAACAGTGTGAGAGAGCAGCCTCCAGCAGCCGTGAGAACAGTGTGAGAGAGCAGCCTCCAGCAGCAGTGAGAACAGTGTGTGAGAGCAGCCTCCAGCAGCAGTGAGAACAGTGTGTGTGAGCAGCCTCCAGCAGCAGCGAGAACAGTGTGTGTGAGCAGCCTCCAGCAGCAGTGAGAACAGTGTGTGTGAGCAGCCTCCAGCAGCAGTGAGAACAGTGAGAGCAGCCTCCAGCAGCAGTGAGAACAGTGAAAGCAGCCTCCAGCAGCATTGAGAACAGTGACAGCAGCCTCTAGCAGCAGTGAGAACAATGAGAGCAGCCTCCAGCAGCAGTGAGAACAGTGTGTGAGAGCAGCCTCCAGCAGTAATGAGAACAGTGAGAGCAGCCTCCAGCAGCAGTGAGAACAGTGTGAGAGAGCAGCCTCCAGCAGCAGTGAGAACAGTGTGAGAGAGCAGCCTCCAGCAGCAGTGAGAACAGTGTGTGAGAGCAGCCTCCAGCAGCAGTGAGAACAGTGTGTGAGAGCAGCCTCCAGCAGCAGTGAGAACAGTGTGTGTGAACAGCCTCCAGCAGCAGTGAGAACAGTGAGAGCAGCCTCCACCAGCAGTGAGAACAGTGAGAGCAGCCTCCAGCAGCAGTGAGAACAGTGAGAGCAGCCTCCAGCAGCAGTGAGAACAGTGAGAGCAGCCTCTAGCAGCAGTGAGAACAGTGAGAGCAGCCTCCAGTAGCAGTGAGAACAGTGAGAGCAGCCTCCAGCAGCAGTGAGAACAGTGAGAGCAGCATCCAGCAGCAGTGAGGCAGTGTGTTAGCAGCATCCAGCAGCAGTGAGGAAGTGTTAGCACCATCCAGCAGCAGCAGTAGTAGTGAGGCAGTGTGTTAGCACCATCCAGCAGCAGTAGTGAGGAAGTGTGTTAGCACCATCCAGCAGCAGCAGCAGTGAGGCAGTGTGTTAGCACCATCCAGCAGCAGCAGTGAGGCAGTGTGTTAGCACCATCCAGCAGCAGCAGCAGTGAGGCAGTGTGTTAGCACCATCCAGCAGCAGCAGCAGTGAGGCAGTGTGTTAGCACCATCCAGCAGCAGCAGCAGTGAGGTAGTGTGTTAGCACCATCCAGCAGCAACAGTGAGGCAGTGTGTTAGCACCATCCAGCAGCAGCAGCAGTGAGGCAGTGTGTTAGCACCATCCAGCAGCAGCAGTGAGGCAGTGTGTTAGCACCATCCAGCAGCAGCAGCAGTGAGGCAGTGTGTTAGCACCATCCAGCAGCAGCAGCAGTGAGGCAGTGTGTTAGCACCATCCAGCAGCAGCAGCCGTGAGGCAGTGTGTTAGCACCTTCCAGCAGCAACAGTGAGGCAGTGTGTTAGCACCATCCAGCAGCAGCAGTGAGGCAGTGTGTTAGCAGCATCCACCAGCAGCAGCAGTGAGGCAGTGTGTTAGCACCATCCAGCAGCAACAGTGAGGCAGTGTGTTAGCACCATCCAGCAGCAGCAGTGAGGCAGTGTGTTAGCACCATCCAGCAGCAGCAGCAGTGAGGCAGTGTGTTAGCACCATCCAGCAGCCACAGTGAGGCAGTGTGTTAGCACCATCCAGCAGCAGCCGCAGTGAGGCAGTGTGTTAGCACCATCCAGCAGCAGCAGCAGTGAGGCAGTGTGTTAGCACCATCCAGCAGCAACAGTGAGGCAGTGTGTTAGCACCATCCAGCAGCAGCAGTGAGGCAGTGTGTTAGCACCATCCAGCAGCAGCAGCAGTGAGGCAGTGTGGTAGTACCATCCAGCAGCACCAGCAGTGAGGCAGTGTGCTATCACCATCCAGCAGCACCAGTGAGGCAGTGTGTTAGCACCATCTAGCAGCAGCATCAGCAGCAGTGAGGCAGTGTGTTAGCACCATCTAGCAGCAGCATCAGCAGCAGTGAGGCAGTGTGTTTGCACCATCCAGCAGCAGCAGCAATGAGGCAGTGTGTTAGCACCATCCAGCAGCAGCAGCAGTGACGCAGTGTGTTATCACCATGCAGAAGCAGCAGTGAGGCAGTGTTAGCACCATCCAGCAGCAGTAGTGAGGCAGTGTGTTATCACCATCCAGCAGCAGCAGTGAGGCAGTGTGTTAGCACCATCCAGCAGCAGCAGTGAGGCAGTGTGTTAGCACCATCCAGCAGCAGCAGTAGTGAGGCAGTGTGTTATCCGCATTCAGCAGCAGCAGCGAGGCAGTGTGTTAGCACCATCCAGCAGCAGCAGTAGTGAGGCAGTGTGTTAGCACCATCCAGCCGCAGCAGTAGTGAGGCAGTGTGTTAGCACCATCCAGCAGCAGCAGCAGTGAGGCAGTGTGTTATCCGCATTCAGCAGCAGCAGTAGTGAGGCAGTGTGTTAGCACCATCCAGCAGCAGCAGTAGTGAGGCAGTGTGTTATCACCATCCAGCAGCAGCAGTGAGGCAGTGTGTTAGCACCATCCAGTAGCAGCAGCAGTGAGGCAGTGTGTTAGCACCATCCAGCAGCAGCAGCAGTGAGGCAGTGGTTGCTGCTGCCATGGCCAGTCATACAAGTATTGTCTACCAACCTTCAAGTGTTCCTACACTGTGTTGCCACGCCCCCGCCATAGGGTCGCCGTCACTGACTCAATGGATCAGTTTATAGCGAAGACCAGTGTCGGGGCTTATCACTGACGAATAAGCTAACCACATGGATGCGAGGGTCAATATACACATGCACCACGCAGTGTGTTTACCCTAAGTTTACGTTAATTCATATTTTAGAGCTAAATGTTACCTAGATTGGTGGGGTGAATGTGACATGCAGCCTCAATGACCCGTTTAGTCGATAACCTTCCTCCTGGGCATGGAGGTTAGAGATGCCTGAGTAGAGGGTTCTGGGTATTCGAAAGGGTTTTATTGCTTCCAACTTCCTCTCTAATGTTCCTCCATATTTTTGGGTCCCTATTTTCCCTAGCCTAGTGGGGGGCGGGGTACCTCAAAAGATGGATGGGGGGTACCTCAAAAGATGGATGGGGGGTGGGGTGTTGAATAGTGAGGAGAGGCCTTGTACTCTCATTTGCTTAATTCCCTCTCTTTCACCTTAATTGCCTCCCTCCCTCACCTTAATTCCCTCCCTCACCTTAGTATACATAACGTTTTGCACTGAGACTACACAGAGCATCATCTATGATCAAAGAAGTGGAGAGTCATGTGCTCCTGGATATACTGGGGATCAGAGTCGTACAGACAGTTGGCCTCAGGACTCAACTGAACATGTACAGCAAACTGGCACATTACCTACTTAGAGGCGATTTCGGGGGGATGGGGGAATGTTGCTGCCCCCGCGGCCCTGTCCCAGACCAGGCCTCCCGGTGGTTGGCCTAATCGATAAGACTGTTAGTGACAGCCGGAGGTAATCCGTCTCCAGCATTTTCCAGTTGTAGAATGTGACGCATCTTTCTCGCCTACGTTCTCAGGAACACAGTTCAAGAGACTTTAAGTATTCCCAGTAGTACAGATGGTTGACTGAATGTATATGAAAAGTGAAGGTTCTCTGGATCTTTTCCAGTTTTGTGATCTCTCCTGCCTTGAAGGAGACAGTATGCAGCAAAATTCCAGCACGGAGAGAACAAGCGAATTGAAGGGAATTATCATTAACTCAGCATCTCTTGCTTTGAATGCTCTAGTTATCCAGCTTATCATTATCCTTGCCATTGTGATGCCGTTGTTGTAATCCTTGACTGTGTGGTCCTCTGACATGATCACCCTCAGAGGTCTCTAACACTAACACTCTCAGAGGTCTCTGACACTATCACTCTCAGAGGTCTCTGGCACTATCGCTCTCAGAGGTCTCTAACGCTAACACTCTCAGAGGTCTCTGATACTATCACTCTCAGAGGTCTCTGGCACTATCACTCTCAGAGGTCTCTAAAACTATCACTCTCAGAGGTCTCGGACACTAACACTCTCAGAGGTCTCGAACATGATCACTCTCAGAGGTCTCTGACATGATCAATCTCAAAGGTCTGTGACATAATCACTCTCAAAGGTCTGTGACATGACCACTCTCAGAGGTCTGTGACATGACCACTCTCAGAGGTCTGTGACATGATCACTCTCAAAGATCTGTGACATAATCACTCTCAAAGGTCTGTGACATAATCACTCTCAAAGGTCTGTGACATGACCACTCTCAGAGGTCTGTGACATGACCACTCTCAGAAGTCTGTGACATGATCACTCTCAGAGGTCTGTGACATGATCACTCTCAAAGATCTGTGACATGACCACTCTCAGAGGTCTGTGACATGATCACTTTCAAAGCCATTTAATGCCATGAATGACGTGGTCGAAGCTCTGCTTAACCAGCGGAAAATAAAATCTAGTTATTGTTATTGTATATAAACCATCAGATGCAACTTGCAAGCAGTTCCAAGACCAAATATTGAAACTCGAGTACTGTCCTGAAGATCTATCAAACCCAATTCCAAATATACTATTGCTCGGAGATTTCAACTTACGACACCTAAAATTAACAGAATGTAGCAAAGACTGTAATAACAGAAAGAACCCCAGGAGCTAGTCTGCAGGAACAGTCTTTTAATTCGATTTAGTATAGAGTTAAACAATCAATCTGTACACTGGCATTTACAGCGTAGATGCCAATTTGCAGATTCTACCCAACCAACACTCAGAACTCTACCTGACGTACCACAGACTAACGTTGAAAGTTGGAATATTCCCAGCAGGAGCTGTAGTATTGTACACATCACCAACAGTGTTTTCTTAAAGTTTATACACAATAAAGCCCGCAGAATTATTTCTAGGTGTCCTAAACCTACCAAGGTTCTTAGCATGAGGAAGAAGCTTGGTGCTTCTAGCATCACTGATACGATTATTGAGATTAACACTCTACTTGGTATTAAAATTTTAAGAAATGAGCAAGACACTGTCACTATGAACCGGTGTTTCTAAACCAGGTTTTGACGTTTTGTCTAATGGTATCAATATTTGTCCAATGGTATTAATATTTTCTGGAAACAAATATGGTATACGCTGCATCGTGTTTGATACGGAAAGCTCTCAATTAAAGACCATGAACAGACGCAGACAGTGCGGAAGAGTCTCGGCCGTTATTTTGACAGCAGACACTGCTATGACCTGTAAAAACCAAGAAGCATTTCTGTCTAATGAAAGGCACAAGAGACAGTTTATCAACCTCCTTCCCAAGCACCTTCAGCTCCAGGGTCACGGTGTTAAGTGTAAGCGGTCATACCCACATATTAATAGTGTCACCAGCATTGGAATTTGACCTTACTGAAGAGCCAGTAACTGATGTTGCAGAAGACACTGACGTGTTTGTGATACTGCTTCATCACTGGGATACTTCCAGAATTGCTATCTTGCTCAGGAAACAAAGCAGACGCTCTAAGGCAGGAGATATATATATATATATATATATATATATATATATATATATATATATATATATATATATATATATATATATATATATATATATATATATATATATCGTGCCGAATATGTAAAACTGGTCAATTAGCAAGAACTCGTTTAAAATTAAGTCATTTCTAAAATTTTCACTTATACGTTTAAAGATATATTTTTTTCATTATTGTCAATGTAAAAATTTTTAATTTTACTCCAAAAGAATCTTAGAAAATTTACCTAACCTTATTATAACAAGAACAATTTATTTTAGTCTAACCCAACTAAATATATTTTACATTTATTTACAATAATTTAATACTAAACAAACACAGTGAAATATATTTTTTTGTTAGGTTCAGAATGATTTTGGCGAAATTATTGCATACACAAATTTTCGCTTGTTCTATATGGCAAGATGAGCGTTGCTATTTAAGCCAAGATCGTAAGTTCTGCCTATTCGGCACGACATATATATATAGATATATATATATATATATATATATATATATATATATATATATATATATATATATATATATATATACACATAGCATAAAGAAAACTTGGAGTGGTTGAGACACTACATCAATAACATATGGTGATGGAAAAACATAATGAGACAGCTGAAGAATTCGAGAGATGTACAAGTTTAGTGAGTCATCAGCAGCACTCGAGACAACAGTAGAAGTTGGTGACGCTGGTATTTGTCTTTTATTTTGCTTACTTTATGGAAGAAGTAAAAAGGACACACACACTACTCTGAGATGTGCCACTTACATGCCAATGATGAACGTGCACTTCACATCCACAGCTTACACATCCATTTGCACGTTATGAGATGCCACGAACTCAACACAACTTAGAAAAGACGTACGTGGGACTGGAAGGAGGTCAATGCTTCCCTTTAATCCATCATAATTGATGGAGACGAAGTACCATCCAAAGTCCTAAAACTCACACGGTGCAGGTGCAAGCAAGCAGGAAAGAATCCAGTGGCACAAATCAGTGTTCCTGTCACTAAGATGATTTAAAATGTGAAATAGCAGGTGCATGAAGTTGAGACGAATCCTGCAACAACACCGAACCTCTCATGGTCACTGTTGACCAAACTCATGTTCTGCTGACATAAACACTACATAAACACAATGTCATGTCCTTAATTAATTTGGCCGAAAATAAACATAGCCTTAAAAGGACTTTACTTTAGATCCGTGTAAAAAAAAATCCTCAAAAACTGAACTGCTGGGGAATTTTAAATACGTGGTATAAGCATAAATCTACATTAACTGACACTAAAATAAATGCTATGAGTTGTTTTTCAGGATCCGACCATTCTACTAGACTACTGATATGTCTGATGAAGCAGGCTGTTGGCGGCCAAATGGCTCACACATCCGCCACAGTTTGGTTGATCTGGGACCTCACGGAGGTAGTGATCTAATTTCCTCTTGAAAATTTATGCACTTGTCTCAGCATCATATCTGATATACCTTTTATGAGTTCCGAGATTCCTTTTACCCCCGGAGCCCAGCCATGGACTAGGCTCGTCTGGTGCTAGCCCTGTCAACCAGGCTGTTGCTGCTGGTAACCCGTTGTCCCACGTATTCATCATAGCCTGGTTGATCTGTCATCTAATGAAGATATTTGTCCAGCTTCCTCTTGAAGACTTCTACACTTATTCCAGCAGTGTTTCTGATATCTTCTGGAAAAATGTTGAATAGTTTGGGGCCACGAATGTTGATAAAGTGTTCCCTTATTGTGCCCACTGCACCCCTACTTTTCACTGAATGCATTTTGCACTTCCTCCCATATCTCTCACTCCAGTATGCTGTTATGGCAGTGTTGTTATGGCAGTGTTGTTATGGCAGTGTGCAGATTTGGGACCAGGACCTCAAGTACTTTCTTTGATATCTGCTGGTATTATGTCAAGTCCTATGGATATTGATGCAATGTTCTCGTATTGTGCCCACGTCACCCCTGCTTTTTGCTGATTTTATTTTACACTTTATCCTGTATCTCTTACTTTAGCACGATGTTATGATAGCATGTAGGTTTGGAACCTACAGTCAACAGGTTATCGTACAGTCAGTAGGATTATACTACGCTCATCAAGTTATCATAGGGTTAAATCGGTATTCTATGGCCTACCGAGTATTGGCCTTGGCTTATATGATCCTTGGTGTACATGATCCTTGGTGTACATGATCCTTGGTATACATGACCCTTGGTATACATGACCCCTGGTATACATGATCCTTGGTATACCCAGACCTTTCACCTACCTTACCCTCAGAACCAACAACCAACCTGCCGGAGAAGAAAATAGATATTAACATGAATCAACCTGTTACGTAAATCATCAAACATTTTAACACGAAAACGCAATTAAACATATATATTAGACAGACATACTGTAGACAGAGCTTAAAAAATATTCTACTGCATTTTGGGAACCAGCACAATACAGATCATTCAAGTTAAACACTATTGATACGAAATGTAACATGAAACTTTAGAAGTCCAACTATGGAAAGAGAGAAAAATATAAAAGACAAGCAAGCGACTACCTATGATATACCTCTGAGGGGTTTCGAGAGTTATTCTGC
This sequence comes from Cherax quadricarinatus, assembly GCF_038502225.1. Taxonomy (NCBI): domain Eukaryota; kingdom Metazoa; phylum Arthropoda; class Malacostraca; order Decapoda; family Parastacidae; genus Cherax; species Cherax quadricarinatus. Next base: position 25,880,489 of record NC_091321.1, read on the forward strand.
TACTCTCACCTCCTGGCTGTGTGCCAGGCTTATCTGGTTGTGACACCTGACGAGCTGAGTGTATGTACTATGGTGTAGGTACTATGGTGTAGGTACTATGGTGTAGGTACTATGGTGTAGGTACTATGGTGTAGGTACTATGGTGTACGTACTATGGTGTAGGTACTATGACTTAGGTATATGATTCACAGAACCCACAAGTTGATGAATTACACACATGTGCAACACTTGGGAATCATTATCGTGGAAACGTTTCGCCACACAGTGGCTTCATCAGTCCAGTACAGAGAAGAATGGTGAAGATCGGTAGTAGTTTGAAGTAACCAGTTCATCAGTCTTATCAAGATTGATGGACTGATTATATCGATTCCAGGCGAGGGACTGATTACCTCAAACTAATTCTGATCTTCACCATTCATCTTTATACTGGACTGATGAAGCCACTTGTGGCGAAACGTTTCCTAAACAAAGATACCAAGTGCTGCACATGTGTCTAATTTACGATCCCAATCAAGTAAAACCCGCCACAGCCGCCGGGAAGACGAGATTACTATAGTCAACTCCGGGGGGTCACCGCCCCCCTGGTGCTGACCCATACAAGGACTTGATAGATGGAACTTTACAAAGAAGAAATGTTCGAGTCCAAGGTACTACATGTTAAGGGGCACGTAAGTACACCTGTCTTCCAACAATATGTTCATTTTTCCACTATAACATGAACAAAACTCAGACCTCTACAACACAGTTGTCATCAAAGATTGTTAAGTTATACCATGAATTAAGGAAAGATCCTGGACTTCACCTTACGTAACAGACAAAATAAATGCGATAGTAATTATGGACAAGGTAGATTACAGTGGAAAAATGAACATGTTATTAGAAGACGGGGGGAACTTACGTGCCTCTTAAGCCACTTGTAGTCTTTACAGTGTAACGTGGATATATGTCAACACCACCATTCATGATGATACTCTTCAAGGACCGACAGGAAGGAAAGGCATGAAAGGAGGAACACACTTGAGGGTGATGAGAGACAGGAAGTTGTGAACGACGGAGAAGGGGATGAAGGGTGAAAGAGGAGTGGCGAAACAGTACACAAGTTTCTTGATACCAATGAAAAAAAAAAAAGATAAACTTTTTTTTTAAATACTACAAGCACAGTGTGTGGCTACGCTCTTTCACACGATATTTATATTGTGGGTACACTCGCAGGGTGCTGTTACTCTGTGTTACACTGGGGGAAGTAAAGCCTGCTGTGTCTCCCTAGCACACATAACACTGGGGGAAGCAAAGCCTGCTGTCTCCCCCTAGCATACATCATACTGGGGGAAGCAAAGCCTGCTGTGTCTCCCTAGCATACATCACACCAGGGGAAATAAAGCCTGCTGTGTATCCCTAGCATACATCACACTGGGGAAAATAAAGCCTGCTGTGTCTTCCTGACAAAAAAAAAAGTGAAATGATGAAGTCACAACATGACTCAATGCTTAAGGAGACATTAATAAGACCAGAGATCGACCATCAAAATAAATTTTTCATAAACGAGACTCAAAATTCTGAAATCTCCAAAACTTCCGTCAAAACTGGAACCCCACTCGACTTCGAAGAAGCCAACATTAGCATGCTTATGCACTCTGCCTCAGCCCCAGATTCGTGAATTTTCCGATATATATATATATATATATATGTGTGTGTACTCACCTATTTGTGGTTGCAGGGGTCGAGTCTTAGCTCCTGGCCCCGCCTCTTCACCGGTTGCTACTGGGCCCTCTCTCTCCCCGCTCCATGAGCTTTATCAAACCTCGTCTTAAAACTGTGTATGGTTCCTGCCTCCACTACGTCATTTTCTAGGCTATTCCACTGCCTGTGTGTGTGTGTGTGTGTGTGTGTGTGTGTGTGTGTGTATATATATATATATATATATATATATATATATATATATATATATATATATATATATATATATATATATATATATATATATATATATAATGTGCTATAAATATACCATGGAGATGGAGTCTGGACTCAGGAGTCATTAAAAAAATGGAAACAGATTCACAACACGAAGGTGGCAGTTGAACAATTACAAATAATACTGACTAACACTCCTGACGTCTCGCATTATTAAAATCCTTGAATGTGTGTAAAGTCTCACAACTGCACAACACAAGTCAGTGTGGGTTTAGAGCAAGTCACTCCTGCTTCTAGCAACTACTGCACCATGGTTTTTCATGTGCTGGAAGACAAAATGCAGATTTTTATATTAATCATTATTTCTACACGTACATGGTATAGCTACTACAGACCTATGTGACATCACTGGCATACTATATACCAGAGCATTTATCCCCCAGGATGCAACTCACAATAGTCGGTTAACAACCAGGTACCTACTTACTGCTAGATGAACAGGGACAGCATGTGTAAGGTAACACCCAGGTACCTATTTACTGCTAGGTGGACGGGGACAGCAGGTGTAAGGAAACATACATACATACATACAGCATTTCACTCGTGCTGGTATCGATCCCTGGATCCTTAGTGAACACAAACTTTGCAAAAGCGTTCTTTACATTATTGAAATAAGAGAGAATCACCATCCAAAATGAGGGTGGTATGAAAGCCTGGGCGGGCAATAACACCTGGGTGCCTGGCTGAGTCTGGCTCAGGGTCGATGCTGTGGTCCAGGTCCACGAAGAGGCAGTCAAGCCTTGCGTCCACAGAGGAACAAGGCAAGTTTGTTGGTGCATCGACAGACATGAATGTTGAGATTTGGAAGAGAAAGAAAAAAAACAGAGCAGAGAAGCAAAAAAAAAAAAAGAAATGGCAGATTACCGCTTGACCAATAAAAAGAATCACTGCCCTGGTTACTTGGAGGTTATTCCGGGGATCAACGCCCCCGCGGCCCGGTCCATGACCAGGCCTCCCGATGGATCAGGGCCTGATCAATTAGGCTGTTAATGCTGGCCGCACGCAGTCCAACGTACGAGCCACAGCCCGGCTGATCCGGCACTGACTTTAGGTATCTGTCCAGGTCTCTCTTGAAGGCAGCCAGGGGCTTATTGGCAATTCCCCTAATGCTTGATGGGAGGCTGTTGAACAGTCTTGGGCCCCGGACACTTATGGTGTTTTCCCTTAGTGTACCAATGGCGCCCCTACTTTTTATTGGGGGCATTTTCCATCGCCTGCCCAGTCTTTTACTTTCGTAGGGAGTGATTTCTGTGTGCAGATTTGGGACCATTCCTTCCAAGATTTTCCAAGTGTATATTATGATATAACTCTCCCTCCTGCGTTCCGACGAGTACAAGTCAAGTGCTTCCAAGCGTTCCCAGTAGTTAAGGTGCTTGACAGAACTTATACGTGCAGTAAAGGATCTCTGTACACTCTCTAGATCTGCGATTTCACCTGCTTTGAATGGAGATGTTAATGTACAGCAGTATTCCAGCCTAGAGAGAACAAGTGATTTGAAAAGGATCATCACTGGCTTGGCATCTCTCGTTTTGAAAATTCTCATTATCCATCCTATCATTTTCTTTGCACGTGCGATCGTGGCACTGTTGTGATCCTTGAAAGTGAGATCCTCAGACATTACTACTCCCAGGTCCCTTACATTATTTTTCCGCTCTATTGTATGGCCGGAGTCAGTAGTATACTCTGTTCTAGTTATTATCTCCTCCAGTTTTCCATAACGGAGTAGTTGGAATTTGTCCTCACTGAACATCATTTTGTTTACCGTTGCCCGCTGGAAAACTTTGTTTATATCTTCTTGGAGGTTAACCGCGTCCTCAGCAGATGACAGCCTCATGCAGATCCTAGTATCATCCGCAAAGGATGATACGGAGCTGTGATGTATATCTCTGTCTATGTCTGATATGAGGATAAGGAATAAGATGGGGGCGAGTACTGTGCCTTGTGGAACAGAGCTCTTCACTATGGCAGCCTCCGATTTAACTCTGTTGACCACTACTCTTTGTGTTCGATTTGTTAGGAAGTTGAAGATCCATCTCCCCACTTTCCCGGTTATTCCTTTAGCACGTATTTTATGGGCTATTACACCATGATCGCATTTGTCAAATGCTTTTGCAAAGTCTGTGTATATTACATCTGCATTCTGATTTTCTTCCAGTGCATCCAAGGCCATGTCATAGTGATCCAGTAGTTGTGAGAGGCAGGAACGACCTGCCCTGAACCCTGCACACCCACACAACAAGCAGTGAAGATAAATGGTATAAAATACCGACACGATGGGAAAACAGACACAAATGCAGTATAATGCGATCCTTTATTATTACGTTTCGCCCACACAGTGGACTTTATCAAGTCACAGACAGATCTGAAGATCTGTTTGTGACTTGACAGTCACAGACAGATCTGAAGATCTGTTTGTGACTTGACAGTCACAAACAGATATTTTCCATGATTTTTTCCCACAATAAGCAGTGCCAATTTTTTTTTTTTTTTTTTTTGGGGGGGGGGTGAGATCACCCATTACCCTAACTGAGGACGCAGCCCCAGGATGACTTACCCAGAATTAAGAGAGCAAAACTTAACAAAACTGCCTATACAGAGTGAGAGTGTCAAAAGCATCTGGCAAAAAATGGACGACCGAAAGGGTCAGAATGCAAGGAGTTGCACACCATCAGTCACCAATCCTGGAATGAAAGGTGACCTCAAGTGATAGTTCAGTTACCAGACAGCCAAAGGATGAATCGCCCAGCGGGCCAGCAAGTGATTCATCAACAGATCTATGTGGAATACCTCAACACTGAAACTGGTGCCAGCATAAATAAGGTCAATATTAGACCATGATCCCTTCCATAATAATCCAAGGCAGCTCAACATAACAAATGGGAAAAATCACCACTACGTAACCAAATGAAGGATATCAGGGTGAGAGAAAGGAAGAGGGAGGGAGTCAAGGAGGAGGATGGGAGGAGGGTGGGTGGAGGGGGAGGGATGCAGGGTTCTTCGTTAGACTAAACCTATCAAACCTTGCCACTAAATTAAGGTGATCTAGTAGTGAGGAGAGGTATGGAGGGTGGAGGGTAGCAGTCACAGTGGTTAGCTGTTTGGTTGTTTTTGTGGTGGTGGGGAAGGGTGGTTTACCTAGAGTTAACCTGGAGATAATTTTAAGAGTCAACATGGTCTCAGCTTAGTCCCATGGATGACCTGATCACAAAGACTATTGGCGTTTGCTGCACACACTTCCCTGTAATTTAGGAGCCTGATTAAATTTATACATACAATAAAGGTTCTATGAACATTCCAGATCCGGAATTTTGCCTGTCTAGTAAAAAGTGGTGTTGAAGTACAGTAATATTCAATTATAGACAGAACAGGTGACTTGAAGAGTGTCATTGGCTTGGTAGGTCTTGTTTTGAAGATTCTAGTTATCCAGCCAATTATTTTGTTGTTGTTGTGTTGATAATGACGCTGTTGCCACCCTTGAAACTGAGATGATCTTCCAACATTATCACTACTAAGTCCTTCACCTAATATTTCTGCTCTAGTGAGAGATTCAAGTTTTTATACTCTCTTCCAATCTTTTCACAAATAACCCGCGCCTAGGAAAAAGAAAAGCTTACGACGACGTTTCGGTCCGACTTGGACCATTTACAAAAACACACTAACCAAAAAGAGTGAAGGAGCCAGTCTATATACTGGCTCCTTCAGTATATATGCCGGCTCCTTCACTCTTTTTGTCTTAGTGTGACTTTGTAAATGGTCCAAGCCGGACCGAAATGTTGTAAGCTTTTCTTTTTCTTATGTGCGAGTTATTTGTGTACTGTTCCAGTTACGGTACTGCGTCTTTTATTCTTTATTCCAATCATTATTTCTTTATTTTTTCCACATTGGAGTAACTGAAAATTGTCCTCAACACTGTCAGTGACCCCCTTGAGGACCTGGGCTATATCACCTTAGAGTTATGACGTGTGTCCCCAACAGATGCAACTTATGCAAACTTCAGTACTGCCTGGAAATGATGATATGATGCAATGATTTATGTCTTGTCTATGTCGGATATGAAAATGAGAGAGGATAGAGGCAAGTACTGTGCCTTGGGGAACAGAACTCTTCACTGTGGCAGTTCCATTTGCTACAATTTAATATCCATCTGCCCACCTTTCAAGTTATCTCTTTTGCACGCGTTTTGTGAGCTATTACACCATGATCGCTACTGCAAAGTCTGTGTACGTTATACCTTTACCTTTGATATATACCTCTGATGAGTTTCAAGAGTTTCTCTACTCACGGAGCCCGGCCTTAGGCTAGGCTCATCTGGTACTTGCCTAGTCAACCAGGTTGCAGTTGTGATGAATGGTTTGAAAAACCGACAAGTTGAAGATTGAGACACTTATGCAGCATATGGGAATCTTTATTCAGGAAACGTTTCGCCACACAGTGGCTTCATCAGTCCAATACAAAGAGGAGGGCGTAAGGAGAGGAGGAGAATGAGGTAATCAGTCCCTCAACCTGGAGTCGATGTGTTCAGTCCATCAATCTTCTACAAGATTGATGGACTGAACACATCGACTCCAGGTTGAGGGACTGATTACCTCATTCTCCTCCTCTCCTTACGCCTTCCTCTTTGTATTGGACTGATGAAGCCACTGTGTGGCGAAACGTTTCCTGAATAAAGATTCCCATATGCTGCATAAGTGTCTCAATCTTCAGGTTGCAGTTTCCTCGTCTTTCGCTGTATCTGAGGCTGTGTCGTAATGAACCAACAACTATGAGAAGTAGGAGCAACTCCTTCCCCCTCAACACATGTTGATCCAGGTTGTGCAATAACTGTGATTCTATGTAACAGGTTGTGCAATAACTGTGATTCTATGTAACTGAAAATCTTATTTCTTAAAACTAATTCAAAGTTTTGAAATGTGGAATGTTAGCGCTACTGGTCTGTAGTATTTTACGGTCGCTTTACTGGCATCTTTGCGGAGTGGTGCTACATCAGTGGTTTTCAGTGACTGGGATGGTTCTTGTAACAAGGCTCCTCTCCAGAATATTTATGGGGTGAGACAGTGGTTTCTTGCAGCTGAAAACAGTCATCTTGTTCACCAAGGTTGCGAAATATGCTACAAAACGTAAAATTCATCCGAATTACACACGATACACGTTAGTCAGACCAACACTGTTTACTGACTGAGAATATTACTGAGACAGCAAGAGGAGTACTGGCCGCTGACTGGGGTCTCTGCTGCACACTCAACCACCTACACTCTTCCTCTCGTAATTTTTTTTATGTCACTAATATCTCCTCAAATAACACTTTGCCTAAGAAATAACTAATATTGTCTGGGTCCTACATACTTCCTGGAGTGATAAGAGCTAAATAAATGAGTTCCACTGAGCAGCTAAACTCCACATTGACCCTCAGTTCTTTGTTGTCATCACTGTTACTTCCATCTGTGTAAATGGTGGTGGTGGGGAGGGGAGGGGTGGAGTAGGGGGTAGGGGTGGTGGGGATGGGAGGGGCTGGTGGGAAAGGGAGGGGGTGGGTGGGGTCAGGCTGGTTGTTGTGGAGGAGGAGTGGGTGGAGTAGGAGGAGCAAAGATGGTGTGGTCGAGTAAGAAGCATTGCGACACACTGGTACTCAAGCCACACTCATGTGGCGGCGGTGGGGAGGCATTAAATGCCTCTAGCCTCCTCGCCACCCTCCTGCGCACACCCTCCAACACACACGCACACACATATATGGATGTTGCTGGCCCAAAAAAAACCGGTTAATGTTTTTTATTATTCTTAAAACATCGGCTGTTTCCCACCAAGGCAGAGTGACCCGAAAAGGAAGAAACACTTTCATCATCATTCACTCATCACTGTCTTGCCAGAGGCGTGCCTACACTACAGTTAAAAAAAAACTGCAGCATCAACACTCCTTTAGAGTACAGGCACTGTACTTCCCACCTACAGGACTCAAGTCCGGCTAACCGGTTTCCCTGAATCCCTTAATGAATGTTACCTTGCTCACACTTCAATACCACGCCAATCATAAAATCCATTCGTCTCCACTCACTATCTAAAACGCTCAGGCACGCCTGCTGGAAGTCCAAGCCCCCTCGCACACAAAACCTCCTGTACCCCTTCCCTGAACTTTTCATTCATAATACTAGAAATCATCCCTTTCATATCATCTGCACTACATCCTACCACATTTAAACATCTCAATTTTATAAAGTTTTTCTTATTTTTAGTAACTGATACAGGAGAAGGAGGTTACTACCCCATTGTTCCCGGCATTTTAGTCGCCTTTTACAACATTCATGGCTTACTGACGAAAGATTCTGTTCCACTTCCCCCTGGAGATGAAAAAAAGTAAAAAGAACAAGAACTACTTAGAAAAATAGGAGAAAATTCAGATCGGTGTGTATACGTATACGTGTACATGTATATGTAGTGTTCCTAAGTGTAAGAAGTAGCAACACGTAACTGTTTTCTTGCGTGTTTATGAGACAGAAAGAAAAGACACCAGCATTCCTACCATTGTGTAAAACAATTACAGGTTTCCGTTTCACACGCATTTGGCAGGACGGTAGTGAAACACATTTGGCAGGACGGTAGTGAAACACATTTGGCAGGACGGTAGTGAAACACATTTGGCAGGACGGTAGTGAAACACATTTGGCAGGACGGTAGTGAAACACATTTGGCAGGACGGTAGTGAAACACATATGGCAGGACGGTAGTGAAACACATTTGGCAGGACGGCAGTGAAACACATTTGGCAGGACGGTAGTGAAACACATATGGCAGGACGGTAGTGAAACACATTTGGCAGGACGGTAGTGAAACACATATGGCAGGACGGTAGTGAAACACATTTGGCAGGACGGTAGTGAAACACATTTGGCAGGACGGTAGTGAAACACATTTGGCAGGACGGTAGTGAAACACATTTGGCAGGACGGTAGTGAAACATTTGGCAGGACGGTAGTGAAACACATTTGGCAGGACGGTAGTGAAACATTTGGCAGGACGGTAGTGAAACATTTGACAGGACGGTAGTGAAACATTTGACAGGACGGTAGTGAAACATTTGGCAGGACGGTAGTGAAACACATTTGGCAGGACGGTAGTGAAACATTTGACAGGACGGTAGTGAAACATTTGGCAGGACGGTAGTGAAACATTTGACAGGACGGTAGTGAAACATTTGGCAGGATGGTAGTGAAACATTTGGCAGGACGGTAGTGAAACACATTTGACAGGACGGTAGTGAAACATTTGACAGGACGGTAGTGAAACATTTGGCAGGACGGTAGTGAAACATTTGACAGGACGGTAGTGAAACATTTGGCAGGACGGTAGTGAAACACATTTGGCAGGACGGTAGTGAAACATTTGACAGGACGGTAGTGAAACATTTGACAGGACGGTAGTGAAACATTTGACAGGACGGTAGTGAAACATTTGGCAGGACGGTAGTGAAACATTTGACAGGACGGTAGTGAAACATTTGGCAGGACGGTAGTGAAACACATTTGGCAGGACGGTAGTGAAAAATTTGACAGGACGGTAGTGAAACATTTGACAGGACGGTAGTGAAACATTTGACAGGATGGTAGTGAAACATTTGACAGGACGGTAGTGAAACATTTGACAGGATGGTAGTGAAACACTTGACAGGACGGTAGTGAAACATTTGACAGGACGGTAGTGAAACATTTGACAGGATGGTAGTGAAACACTTGGCAGGATGGTAGTGAAACATTTGACAGGACGGTAGTGAAACATTTGACAGGACGGTAGTGAAACATTTGACAGGATGGTAGTGAAACACTTGGCAGGACGGTAGTGAAACACTTGGCAGGATGGTAGTGAAACACTTGGCAGGATGGTAGTGAAACATTTGACAGGATGGTAGTGAAACACTTGGCAGGACGGTAGTGAAACACTTGGCAGGATGGTAGTGAAACATTTGACAGGATGGTAGTGAAACACTTGGCAGGATGGTAGTGAAACATTTGACAGGACGGTAGTGAAACATTTGACAGGATGGTAGTGAAACACTTGGCAGGATTGTAGTGAAACACTTGGCAGGATGGTAGTGAAACACTTGGCAGGACGGTAGTGAAAGGAAAACCTGTTTTTACTTGTATATAAAGGGAAATAAAAGGAAGAAGAGTAAGAATAAAGCGTCCCACTACATACAGCGGGATAAAGACAAATCTGAAAAAAGCTAAGAATAGGCCGCTAAGAATAACATTTACGAAGATGAAACACAAAGAAGAAATGTTGAGGAAGTAGGAGTTGGATAAGAAATGACGGAGTAAACCTGAGTCTACCTGGAGGGTATTCCGGGGATCAACACCCCCGCGGCCCGGTCCACGACCAGGCCTCCCGGTGGATCAGGGCCAGATCAACGAGGCTGTTACTGCTGGCCGCACGCAGACCAACGTACGAGCCACAGCCCGGCTGATCCGGCACCGTCTTTAGGTATCTGTCCAACTCCCTCTTAAAGACAACCAGGGGTCTGCTGGTAATGCCCCTTATTGCTGGTGGGAGGCTGCTGAACAGTCTTGGGCCCCGGACACTTATTGTGTTTTTCTTAGTGTACCAGTGATGCCCTTACTTTTTACTGAGTGCATATTAGGAACCCTTCCCTCCAGAATCTTCCAGGTGCACATTACCTCTCTCGCCTGCGCTCCAGTGAGTACAAGTCAAGTGCTTCCAAGCGTTCCCAGTTTGATGGAACTTATACGTGAGTAAAGGTTCTCTGTACATTCTCTATATTTGCAATTTGAAAAGACCTTTCACACGAGAGAGAGAGAGAGAGAGAGAGCGAGAGAGAGAGAGAGAGAGAGAGAGAGAGAGAGAGAGAGAGAGAGAGAGAGAGAGAGAGAGAGAGAGAGAGAGAGAGAGAGAGAGAGAGAATAAAGACTTCATAAACACTACTGTGAGCCTATTACTAGATACAAGTGAGAAAAAAATATTCCAGAGTAACGTCTATACTGAGTTATCAACCAGTTCCTTACGACGTAACACACTCAGCTATCAGCCAGTTCCTCACGATGTAACACTCAGCTATCAACCAGTTCCTCACGATGTAACACTCAGCCATCAGCCAGTTCCTCACGACGTAACACACTCAGCTATCAGCCAGTTCCTCACGACGTAACACACTCAGCTATCAGCCAGTTCCTCACGACGTAACACACTCAGCTATCAGCCAGTTCCTCACGACGTAACACACTCAGCTATCAGCCAGTTCCTCACGACGTAACACACTCAGCTATCAGCCAGTTCCTCACGACGTAACACACTCAGCTATCAGCCAGTTCCTCACGACGTAACACACTCAGCTATCAGCCAGTTCCTCACGACGTAACACACTCAGCTATCAGCCAGTTCCTCACGACGTAACACACTCAGCTATCAGCCAGTTCCTCACGACGTAACACGCAGGTAAACACATTCCTAACTACTAATATTTAATGAATAATATACAGTATATAAAGACAAAATTAATGGACAACATAAGTGGGAAGAAAAAGTTACTGTAAACAGAAATTTTAAGAGATAAATTTGGCAGGCTGAGAGGCTGGAAGTGGAACTAAACGTCAACATCTGACCTAAATTAAAGGTAGATTTTTGTTAATGCACGAGTATGTAATTTAAGTGACAAAAGTAAGGCAACAAATGAATCAATAGTAAGTCTAGTTTCGAATAAATCATAGGAATAAATTTTTTACTATCTGAAAGCACTTGTAAATAGTGATCATGTTATAATGGTTATAAGAGATGACATAAATAATGGAAACACAGACAAGACTAACATAAGTGTTAATACGTGTGAAGACAGATAAGACACTTGTGTAACTCTTCTAAAATGGTTGAATGGAAGGTGATGGAGAGCGATGTAAGGTAAACATCAGCAACCAATATAAGAAACAGAGACCATCCACAACCTGACCAAACACTTAAACAACACTCAAATATGCAAATATAAAAACAGAGGAAGAAAAAGAATTCTTTTTGAAAAAAATCAATAGGAAGGAAGAACCAAATGAGACATCCATGTTTATGAAACGTCAAATTATGCGTTAAAACTAAATACAAAATAAAAAACAACAATAAATTAACTTACGTTGATGAGGAAACATGTGAGATATTAAATATGTGAGATATTAAATATGTGAGATATAAAATATGTGAGATATTAAATATGTGAGATATTAAATATGTGAGATATTAAATATGTGAGATATTAAATATGTGAGATATTAAATATGTGAGATATTAAATATGTGAGATATTAAATATGTGAGATATTAAATATGTGAGACATTAAATATGTGAGATATTAAATATGTGAGATATTAAATATGTGAGACATTAAATATGTGAGATATTAAATATGTGAGATATTAAATATGTGAGATATTAAATATGTGAGATATTAAACATGTGAGATATTAAACATGTGAGATATTAAATATGTGAGATATTAAATATGTGAGATATTAAATATGTGAGATATTAAATATGTGAGATATTAAATATGTGAGATATTAAATATGTGAGATATTAAACATGTGAGATATTAAAAATGTGAGATATTAAATATGTGAGATATTAAATATGTGAGATATTAAATATGTGAGATATTAAATATGTGAGATATTAAATATGTGAGATATTAAATATGTGAGATATTAAATATGTGAGATATTAAATATGTGAGATATTAAATATGTGAGATATTAAATATGTGAGATATTAAATATGTGAGATATTAAACATGTGAGATATTAAAAATGTGAGATATTAAATATGTGAGATATTAAATATGTGAGATATTAAATATGTGAGATATTAAACATGTGAGATATTAAATATGTGAGATATTAAATATGTGAGATATTAAATATGTGAGATATTAAATATGTGAGATATTAAATATGTGAGATATTAAATATGTGAGACATTAAATATGTGAGATATTAAATATGTGAGATATTAAATATGTGAGATATTAAATATGTGAGATATTAAACATGTGAGATATTAAACATGTGAGATATTAAATATGTGAGATATTAAATATGTGAGATATTAAATATGTGAGATATTAAATATGTGAGATATTAAATATGTGAGATATTAAATATGTGAGATATTAAACATGTGAGATATTAAAAATGTGAGATATTAAATATGTGAGATATTAAATATGTGAGATATTAAATATGTGAGATATTAAATATGTGAGATATTAAATATGTGAGATATTAAATATGTGAGATATTAAATATGTGAGATATTAAATATGTGAGATATTAAATATGTGAGATATTAAATATGTGAGATATTAAATATGTGAGATATTAAATATGTGAGATATTAAATATGTGAGATATTATATATGTGAGATATTAAATATGTGAGATATTAAACATGTGAGATATTAAAAATGTGAGATATTAAATATGTGAGATATTAAATATGTGAGATATTAAATATGTGAGATATTAAACATGTGAGATATTAAATATGTGAGATATTAAATATGTGAGATATTAAATATGTGAGATATTAAATATGTGAGATATTAAATATGTGAGATATTAAATATGTGAGATATTAAACATGTGAGATATTAAAAATGTGAGATATTAAATATGTGAGATATTAAATATGTGAGATATTAAACATGTGAGATATTAAATATGTGAGATATTAAATATGTGAGATATTAAATATGTGAGATATTAAATATGTGAGATATTAAATATGTGAGATATTAAATATGTGAGATATTAAATATGTGAGATATTAAATATGTGAGATATTAAATATGTGAGATATTAAATATGTGAGATATTAAATATGTGAGATATTAAATATGTGAGATATTAAATATGTGAGATATTAAATATGTGAGATATTAAATATGTGAGATATTAAATATGTGAGATATTAAATATGTGAGATATTAAATATGTGAGATATTAAATATGTGAGATATAAAACATGTGAGATATTAAAAATGTGAGATATTAAATATGTGAGATATTAAATATGTGAGATATTAAACATGTGAGATATTAAACATGTGAGATATTAAATATGTGAGATATTAAATATGTGAGATATTAAATATGTGAGATATTAAATATGTGAGATATTAAACATGTGAGATATTAAATATGTGAGATATTAAATATGTGAGATATTAAATATGTGAGATATTAAACATGTGAGATATTAAACATGTGAGATATTAAATATGTGAGATATTAAATATGTGAGATATTAAATATGTGAGATATTAAATATGTGAGATATTAAATATGTGAGATATTAAATGTGTGAGATATTAAATATGTGAGATATTAAATATGTGAGATATTAAATATCTGAGATATTAAACATGTGAGATATTAAACGTGTGAGATATTAAATATGTGAGATATTAAATATGTGAGATATTAAATAAGTGAGATATTAAATATGTGAGATATTAAATATGTGAGATATTAAATATGTGAGATATTAAATATGTGAGATATTAAATATGTGAGATATTAAATATGTGAGATATTAAACATGTGAGATATTAAATATGTGAGATATTAAATATGTGAGATATTAAATATGTGAGATATTAAATGTGTGATATATTAAACATGTGAGATATTAAATGTGTGAGATATTAAATATGTGAGATATTAAATATGTGAGATATTAAATATGTGAGATATTAAATATGTGAGATATTAAATGTGTGAGATATTAAATATGTGAGATATTAAACATGTGAGATATTAAATATGTGAGATATTAAACGTGTGAGATATTAAACATGTGAGATATTAAATGTGTGAGATATTAAATATGTGAGATATTAAATATGTGAGATATTAAATATGTGAGATATTAAATGTGTGAGATATTAAATATGTGAGATATTAAATATGTGAGATATTAAATATGTGAGATATTAAATGTGTGAGATATTAAATATGTGAGATATTAAACATGTGAGATATTAAATATGTGAGATATTAAATATGTGAGATATTAAATGTGTGAGATATTAAATATGTGAGATATTAAACATGTGAGATATTAAATATGTGAGATATTAAATATGTGAGATATTAAACATGTGAGATATTAAATATGTGAGATATTAAATATGTGAGATATTAAATATGTGAGATATTAAATATGTGAGATATTAAATATGTGAGATATTAAATATGTGAGACATTAAATATGTGAGATATTAAATATGTGAGATATTAAATATGTGAGATATTAAATATGTGAG
>NC_091321.1:25898271-25903271 GCF_038502225.1 Cherax quadricarinatus
GAGGTAGGTGACGTGTGTGTGTGTGTGTGTGTGAGGTAGGTGACGTGTGTGTGTGTGTGTGTTAGTTACCATTTTGTCCTAGGCACATGTCGATTAGACATTAGGCCTGTATGTACTCACCTAGTTGTACTCACCTAGTAGAGGTTGCGGGGGTCGAGTCCGAGCTCCTGGCCCCGCCTCTTCACTGATCGCTACTAGGTCACTCTTCCTGAGCCGTGTGTGTGTGTGTGTGTGTGTATGTGTGTATATGTGTGTGTGTACTCACCTAGTTGTACTCACCTAGTTGAGGTTGCGGGGGTCGAGTCCGAGCTCCTGGCCCCGCCTCTTCACTGATCGCTACTAGGTCACTCTCCCTGAGCCGTGAGCTTTATCGTACCTCTGCTTAAAGCTATGTATGGATCCTGCCTCCACTACATCGCTTCCCAAACTATTCCACTTACTGACTACTCTGTGGCTGAAGAAATACTTCCTAACATCCCTGTGATTCATCTGTGTCTTTAGCTTCCAACTGTGTCCCCTTGTTACTGTGTCCAATCTCTGGAACATCCTGTTTTTGTCCACCTTGTCAATTCCTCTCAGTATTTTGTATGTCGTTATCATGTCCCCCCTATCTCTCCTGTCCTCCAGTGTCGTCAGGTTGATTTCCCTTAACCTCTCCTCGTAGGACATACCTCTTAGCTCTGGGACTAGTCTTGTTGCAAACCTTTGCACTTTCTCTAGTTTCTTTACGTGCTTGGCTAGGTGTGGGTTCCAAACTGGTGCCGCATACTCCAATATGGGCCTAACGTATACGGTGTACAGGGTCCTGAACGATTCCTTATTAAGATGTCGGAATGCTGTTCTGAGGTTTGCTAGGCGCCCATATGCTGCAGCAGTTATTTGGTTGATGTGCGCTTCAGGAGATGTGCCTGGTGTTATACTCACCCCAAGATCTTTTTCCTTGAGTGAGGTTTGTAGTCTCTGACCCCCTAGACTGTACTCCGTCTGCGGCCTTCTTTGCCCTTCCCCAATCTTCATGACTTTGCACTTGGTGGGATTGAACTCCAGGAGCCAATTGCTGGACCAGTTCTGCAGCCTGTCCAGATCCCTTTGTAGTTCTGCCTGGTCTTCGATCGAGTGTATTCTTCTCATCAACTTCACGTCATCTGCAAACAGGGACACCTCAGAGTCTATTCCTTCCGTCATGTCGTTCACAAATACCAGAAACAGCACTGGTCCTAGGACTGACCCCTGCGGGACCCCGCTGGTCACAGGTGCCCACTCTGACACCTCGCCACGTACCATGACTCGCTGCTGTCTTCCTGACAAGTATTCCCTGATCCATTGTAGTGCCTTCCCTGTTATCCCTGCTTGGTCCTCCAGTTTTTGCACCAATCTCTTGTGTGGAACTGTGTCAAACGCCTTCTTGCAGTCCAAGAAAATGCAATCCACCCACCCCTCTCTCTCTTGTCTTACTGCTGTCACCATGTCATAGAACTCCAGTAGGTTTGTGACACAGGATTTCCCGTCCCTGAAACCATGCTGGCTGCTGTTGATGAGATCATTCCTTTCTAGGTGTTCCACCACTCTTCTCCTGATAATCTTCTCCATGATTTTGCATACTATACATGTCAGTGACACTGGTCTGTAGTTTAATGCTTCATGTCTGTCTCCTTTTTTAAAGATTGGGACTACATTTGCTGTCTTCCATGCCTCAGGCAATCTCCCTGTTTCGATAGATGTATTGAATATTGTTGTTAGGGGTACACATAGCGCCTCTGCTCCCTCTCTCAATACCCATGGGGAGATGTTATCTGGCCCCATTGCCTTTGAGGTATCTAGCTCACTCAGAAGCCTCTTCACTTCTTCCTCGGTTGTGTGCACTGTGTCCAGCACTTGGTGGTGTGCCCCACCTCTCCGTCTTTCTGGAGTCCCTTCTGTCTCCTCTGTGAACACTTCTTTGAATCTCTTGTTGAGTTCTTCACATACTTCCCGGTCATTTCCTGTTGTCTCTCCTCCTTCCTTCCTTAGCCTGATTACCTGGTCCTTGACTGTTGTTTTCCTCCTGATGTGGCTGTACAACAGTTTCGGGTCAGATTTGGCTTTCGCTGCTATGTCATTTTCATATTGTCTTTGGGCCTCCCTTCTTATCTGTGCATATTCATTTCTGGCTCTACGACTGTTCTCCTTATTCTCCTGGGTCCTTTGCCTTCTATATTTCTTCCATTCCCTAGCACACTTGGTTTTTGCCTCCCTGCACCTTTGGGTAAACCATGGGCTCATCCTGGCTTTTTCATTACTCCTGTTACCCTTGGGTACAAACCTCTCCTCAGCCTCCTTGCATTTTATTGCTACATATTCCATCATCTCATTAACTGGTTTCCCTGCCAGTTCTCTGTCCCACTGAACCCCGTTCAGGTAGTTCCTCATTCCTGTGTAGTCCCCTTTCTTGTAGTTTGGCTTCATTCGTCCTGGCCTTCCTGCTTCTCCCTCCACTTGTAGCTCTACTGTGTATTCGAAGCTTACAACCACATGGTCACTGGCCCCAAGGGGTCTTTCATATGTGATGTCCTCGATATCTGCACTACTGAAGGTGAATACTAAGTCCAGCCTTGCTGGTTCATCCTCTCCTCTCTCTCTTGTAGTGTCCCTTACGTGTTGGTACATGAAGTTCTCCAGTACCACCTCCATCATCTTAGCCCTCCAAGTATCTTGGCCCCCATGTGGGTCCAAGTTCTCCCAATCTATCTCCTTGTGGTTAAAGTCACCCATGATCAGGAGCTTTGCCCTGCATGCATGAGCTCTTCTGGCCACTCTAGCCAGTGTGTCAACCATCGCTCTATTGCTCTCGTCGTACTCTTGCCTTGGCCTCCTGCTGTTCTGTGGTGGGTTATACATCACTGCTATTACCACCTTGGGACCTCCAGAGTGAAGTGTTCCCACTATGTAATCACTTTCTTCTCCGCTATCTTCTCTCTCCAGCTCATCAAAATTCCAGCGATTTTTGATCAGCAACGCCACTCCTCCACCCCCCCTGTTCCCTCTGTCTTTCCTCAGGATTTGGTATCCCGTTGGAAAGATGGCATCTGTTATCATACCTGTAAGCTTGGTTTCTGTGAGAGCTATGATGTCCGGTGATGCTTCTTTGACTCTTTCTTGCCACTCCTCCCACTTATTTGTTATTCCATCAGCGTTTGTGTACCATACCTTCAGTTTCCTTTCCAACACTGTGGTTTGGGGGGCCTGTGAGGGTGGGAGACCTGGTGGCATACTGTGGGGTTCTATAGCTTGGTGTTGGGTGGAGGCTGTGGGTATGGATTGTAGGGTGTGTTGGGATGGTGTGATAGGTTGTGTGGTTCTGAGAGTAGTTGTGTGTGTGCTTGCCCTTGCTGTTCTGTCCTGCTCTGACTGACCTCTGCTGGTTCCCTCCTTGTCTCTTTTCCTAGCTCCTTTCGCTTTTTTGTCCTCTCCCTCAGCTGCTGTCGTTCTGATTTTGTTCTGTCTCTGTCTAGGAACACCCTCTTGTACTCTTCCGAGTATTTCAATCGTGGTTTCTCTTGGAGGATCCTGTTCCGCACTGTTTCCGTCCTGAGAACCAGCTTGATTGGTCGGTTTCTCACCTTCGAGTACCCCCCTATTCTCTGAAAATTTACAATCTCGTCCCTCTCTTCACCTATTTCTGTTATGATTTTCTCAATCTCCTTCCTTTCTTCCTGCTTCCTTTCAGTGTGTGTCCTTTCCTCTCTCTCCTGAAGCCCATGGATAAACACTGATTTTGCCCTTTCTTCCTCGCATTGCCTCACCCTCTGTGGCTCTGGATCCTGCCTGTATGTGGTCAGTTTCTCCCTTGATTTTTTCCAGTGGCTCTTGATAGCCTTGTTGTGCCTCAGCATTCGACCTATCACCCTCTCCATCTGCAACCAGTTGATCTTCCCTTTCACTCCTTGGTCCTCCTTGGCAGATTGATGTGGCCTTAGCATAATTCATAATTCCTTCCTTCCTGTTCAGCCTCGCAGCTTCATATGCTGTGTCTTCTCTGGTCACTGCCCCTGTAACTCGCTCCAGCCTATTTATCTCAACTTCTAGGACCCTTATCTTGGCTACTGCAGTTTCGACTTGTGCCTCCCAATTCTTTGTCTCCTTCTCCAACCACCTTTCCAATTTCACAGAGAGCTCTTTCTCCATTTTTTCAGAAAGCTCTCCTAATTTTTCTCTCCCACTCTTGTTCCATCCTTTTCCACTGCTCCTCCATCCACTCCTCCCTACCCGAACCATTCTCATCTGATCCTTGGGTCCTGCGAGTCCCCACCATTTTTTTTTTTTTTTTTTTTTTTTTTTTTTTTTTTTTTTTTTTTTTTTTTTTAAGAGTAGGAGAGGGGAGAGTTAGAAGGGAAAATGGGGACGAGAGAGAGCAAGAGAGAGAGAGAGCAAGAGAGAGAGAGAGCAAGAGAAAGAGAGAGCAGGAGAGAGAGAGAGCAAGAGAGAGAGCAAGAGAGAGAGAGAGCAAGAGAGAGAACAAGAGAGAGAGAGCAAGAGAGAGAGCAAGAGAGAGTGAGAGAGCAAGAGAGAGAGCAAGAGAGAGAGAGAGCAAGAGGGAGAGAGAGCAAGAGAGAGAGAGAGCAAGAGAGCGAGCAAGAGAGAGAGAGAGCAAGAGAGAGAGAGCAAGAGCAAGAGGGAGAGAGAGCAAGAGAGAGAGAGAGAGCAAGAGAGCGAGAGAGAGCAAGAGAGAGAGAGAGCAAGAGAGAGAGAGAGCAAGAGAGAGAGAGAGCAAGAGAGAGAGAGAGCAAGAGAGAGAGCAAAAGAGAGAGAGAGAGCAAGAGAGAGAGAGAGCAAGAGAGAGAGAGAGAGCAAGAGAGAGAGAGAGAGCAAGAGAGAGAGAGAGCAAGAGAGAGAGAGCAAGAGAGAGAGCAAGAGAGAGAGCAAGAGAGAGAGAGAGCAAGAGAGAGAGAGAGAGCAAGAGAGAGAGAGAGCAGGAGAGAGAGAGAGCAGGAGAGAGAGAGAGCAAGAGAGAGAGAGCAAGA
>NC_091321.1:25905771-25928271 GCF_038502225.1 Cherax quadricarinatus
TTTATCATACCTCGCCTTAAAACTATGTATGGTTCCCGCCTCCACTACTTCACTTTCTAGGCTATTCCACGGCCTGACTACTCTATGACTGAAGAAATACTTCCTAACATCCCTTTGATTCATCTGAGTCTTCAACTTCCAATTGTGACCTCTTGTGTCTGTGTCCCTTCTCTGGAACATCCCGTCTTTGTCCACCTTGTCTATTCCGCGCAGTATTTTATATGTCGTTATCATGTCTCCCCTGACCCTCCTGTCCTCCAGTGTCGTCAGGCCGATTTCCCTCAACCTTTCTTCGTAGGACAATCCCCGTAGCTCTGGGACTAGTCTTGTTGCAAACCTTTGCACTTTCTCTAATTTCTTGACGTGCTTGACTAGGTGTGGATTCCAAACTGGTGCTGCATACTCCAGTATGGGCCTGACGTAAATGGTATACAGAGTCTTAAACGAATCCTTACTGAGGTATCGGAACGCTATCCGTAGGTTTGCCAGGCGCCCGTATGCTGCAGCAGTTATCTGATTGATGTGCGCCTCAGGAGATATGCTCGGTGTTATGCTCACCCCCAGATCTTTTTCCTTGAGTGAGATTTGCAGTCTTTGGCCATCTAAACTATATTGTGTCTGCGGTCTTCTTTGCCCTTCCTCAATCTTCATGACTTTGCATTTGGCAGGGTTAAATTCAAGGAGCCAGTTGCTGGACCAGGCTTGTAGCCTGTCCAGGTCTCTTTGTAGTTCTGCCTGATCCTCATCCGATTTGATTCTTCTCATTAACTTCGCATCATCTGCAAACAAGGACACTTCTGAGTCTATCCCTTCCGTTATGTCGTTCACATATACCAAGAACAGCACAGGTCCTAGGACTGACCCCTGTGGAACCCCGCTTGTCACAGGCGCCCACTCTGACACCTCGTCGCGTACCATGACTCGTTGTTGCCTCCCTGTCAGGTATTCTCTGATCCATTGCAGTGCCTTTCCTGTTATGTGTGCCTGATCCTCTAGCTTTTGCAGTAACCTCTTGTGAGGAACTGTGTCCAAGGCCTTCTTGCAGTCCAAAAATATGCAGTCGATCCACCCCTCTCTCTCCTGTCTTACTTCTGTCACCTTGTCATAAAACTCCAGTAGGTTTGTGACACAGGATTTTCCTTCCCTGAAACCGTGCTGGTTGTCAATTATACACTTGTTTCTTTCCAGGTGCCCCACCACTCTCCTCCTGATGATCTTCTCCATGACCTTGCACACTATACACGTTAGTGATACAGGTCTGTAGTTTAGTGCCTCATGTCTGTCTCCCTTTTTAAAAATTGGGACTACATTTGCCATTTTCCATACCTCAGGGAGTTGCCCAGTTTCAAATGATGTGTTGAAGATCTTTGTTAATGGCTCACACAATATCTCTGCTCCCTCTTTAAGGACCCATGGAGAGATGTCTGGTCCCACCGCCTTTGAGGTGTCAAGTTCGCATAGCAGCTTCTTCACCTCCTCCTTGGTTATATGTACCTCATCCAGCACTTGCTGGTGTGCCCCCCTGTTCTGATTTCCTGGAGTCCTACTGGTTTCCACTGTAAATACCTCTTTAAATCTTGTGTTGAGCTCCTGACATACCTCTTCGTCGTTTCTTGTGAATTCCCCATCACCCTTCCTCAGTCTGATTACCTGGTCCTTGACTGTTGTTGTTTTCCTCCTGATGTGGCTGTACAACAGCTTCGGGTCAGTCTATACTTTTGATGCTATGTCATTTTCATATTGTCTCTGAGCCTCCCTTCTTATCTGTGCATATTCGTTTCTGGCTCTTCGGCTGATTTCTTTATTTTCCTGAGTTCTCTGTCTTCTGTACCTTTTCCATTCTCTAGTACACCTAGTTTTTGCCTCCCTACACCTTCGGGTGAACCAAGGACTCGTTCTGTTCTTCCCATTATTTCTGTTTCCCTTGGGAACAAACCTCTCCTCTGCCTCCTTGCATTTTGTTGCTACATAATCCATCATTTCTTGTACTGGTTTTCCTGTCAGTTCCCTCTCCCACTGAATGTCTTGAAGGAAGTTCCTCATGCCTGAGTAGTTCCCCCTTTTGTAGTTTGGTTTTTCCCAGCCTATTCCTGCTACTCTCTCCACTTGGAGCTCAACTATGTAGTCGAAGCACAGAACCACATGATCACTAGCTCCCAGGGGCCTTTCATACATGATACCCTCGATGTCCGAACTACTCATGGTGAATACAAGGTCCAGCCTTGCTGGTTCATCCTCTCCTCTCTCTCTGGCAGTGTCTCTAACATGTTGATGCATGAGGTTTTCCAGTACCACATCCATCATCTTGGCTCTCCATGTTTCGAGACCCCCATGGGGCTCCAGGTTTTCCCAGTCAATCTCATTGTGATTGAAATCACCCATAACTAGTAACTTTGCTCCCCCCATGTGTGCTCTCCTGGCCACCTCGGCTAGTCTGTCGATCATTGCTCTGTTGCTCTCATCGTATTCTTCTCTTGGCCTCCTGCAGTTCTGTGGTGGGTTGTACATTACTGCAATTATCACCTTATGTCCCTCAGACTGGATTGTTCCTACTAAGTAGTCCCTTTCGCCCATGCCATCCATTCCTTCCATTTTCTCAAAATCCCACTGGTTTTTAATGAGTAGTGCAACTCCTCCTCCCCCTCTCCTCCCTCTGTCTTTCCTGAGGATTTGGTATCCGGATGGAAAGATTAAATCTGTTATTATTCTGGTGAGTTTTGTTTCTGTGAGTGCTATTATGTCTGGGGATGTCTCTTTGATTCTTTCGTGCCACTCCTCATACTTGATTGTTATTCCATCTGCATTTGTATACAACACCTTCAACTTTTTTTCTAAGACTGTGGTCTGGGAGGTATATTGGGGTTGGGGAAGTGGGAGACCTGGTAAGGAACTATGGGTTGTTGCTGTGGGGGTGGAGTTTGTAATGTAGTGGGTGGGGGCATTGGATGTGGCATGGGTGTTTTGATTTAGAGTGTTTGGTTGCACTGGGGTTGACCTGGTTGGGAGGCTTCTATAGGAAGTTGTGAGGGAGGCTGTATTTGATCTTCTTCCTGGGTCTGGGATCTCCTGTCTGTCTTCTCCATCCCCTCTCTTTCCTCCTTTCGCCTTTGTACCATCTCCCTCAGTTTCTGCCTTTCTTCTTGTGTTCTGTCGCGGTCGAGATACACCTTCCTGTATGCCGGCATGTCCCTTAATCGTGCTTTCTCCTGCAGGATCCTGGTCCGAGTCGCTTCTGCCTTGAAGGTCACTTTCACTGGCCGGGTTCTTTTTTTTACAAACCCCCCTATTCTCCGAAAATTTTCCAGCTGGGTCATGTCGTCTTCTCCTATTGCTTTCATGATGCTTTCAATTGCTTTTTTTTCCCCTTGTTTTCTTGCTTCATATGTTTCCCCTTCAACTTCCTGGAGCCCATACACAAAGACTGACCTCACCCTTTCATTCTTCCACTGCGTATCCCTGTGTATCCCCTCATTTAATTTGGTTTCCTGCACTCCAACTTTCCTTTCTTCAGTTTCACTGGCTAATGTACTTGGGCTCAGTGGCCTGTCATTTTCCCTTCTCGGCTTTCCTTGGGCTCTGCACTTGTGCCCCTTCTTTCCCTACAGTCCCCTTATTTGTGGCTGAGGTAGCAGTCTCTGTTGTCAATCCCAAAATGTTCTTTAGTTCTTTAGGCTGTTTCAGATTTTTCAGTTCCTCTTCTAAACTCTGTATCCTAGCCTCTGCTGCTTTGACATGCACCTCCTACTTCCTGCTTTCCATATCTATCCTCTCTTCCATTCTCATGCTAAGTTCTAGTTTCTTTTCCCATTCATGATCTCTTTTTATGAGCTCTGCTGCCCAATCTTCCTTTGCAGCTTTC
This sequence comes from Cherax quadricarinatus, assembly GCF_038502225.1. Classification (NCBI taxonomy): domain Eukaryota; kingdom Metazoa; phylum Arthropoda; class Malacostraca; order Decapoda; family Parastacidae; genus Cherax; species Cherax quadricarinatus. The sequence goes on from NC_091321.1 coordinate 25,909,631, forward strand.
TCCTCATGTCCCTTGGTTTTTCTTGTTGCTCTCTGACAACCCATTTTTGTTTTATCCTGATTGCCTCAGAGTGGGAAACCTATTAGTTCTGTATATTAGGTTAGTAGTGTGTATGTCAGAGTGTGGGGGGAGGTAGTGGAGGAACTGTGGCTATGTGGGAGAGGGGTGGGGAGGGGGAGGGTGAACGGGGGATGGGAGGGTGAATGGGGGAGGGGAGGGTGAACGAGGGAGGGGAGGGATCAGGGGAAGAAGTGAGATGTCCGTGGTGAGGGGGGGGAGTGTATGTGTGTGTGTGTGTGTGTGTGTGTGTGTGTGTGTGTGTGTGTGTGTGTGTGTAATTTTGTGTGGAATTATGTGTGGGTTTATTTTGTACTGATAGGTAGGTGGCTTGTGCGTTGTAATGTAGTCTCAGTGGTCCTTTGCTGCCCACAACTTCTTGTGACCTGACCCCCAACCTCCTGGGGGTTGACCGGCACGTACTTACAGTGTGTGTGTGTGTGTGTGTGTGTGTGTGTGTGTGTGTGTGTGTGTGTGTGTGTGTGTGTGTGTGTGTGTGTGTGTGTGTGTGTGTGTGTGTACTGTTAATACATACCAGTAATTCTGGGTTATAAAAAGCGATAATTGCTGCTAGGGTCTAAAGCTTCAATAAGTGTCTGCCCTTGTGTGTGTGTGTGTGTGTGAGGGAGGGATGGTTAGGGGGGGGGTAGATCCGTTATACCTCTCTGTTTTGTCTTTCCTAGAAATGCTACACTCTTCGCTTATTGTCCTTTCTGGATTTAAGTATCAATTATTGCTGTTATTATCCTATTCCTTGTTCACGTTTAGAGAGGACTTCCTAGCTTCTTAAGTGTTCTTACTACTAATAACTACTGTAATAGCTTGCAGGAGTGAGTGACCAGTATCTAACAGCGATGCAAGGCCAAGCCAAGCCAAACCTGCGACATGCAAACCACAATATAGGTGATACTTGCGCTGGCAACGGTCGTGCCAAGTTGCCAGATGCTGATGAAGTTGTCGTCGTACTAGCCTAAATCCCTATTTTGGAGATCCTTCATCCGTGATGATTATAACCACATGTGCTCATACATCCCTCGTTCCTCACGCGATTTCACTTTTCACTTATGATAGTATACACTTCACATTATATACACTTCACTTTATATGTATAATGGCACACAACTTGTCGTGACATCACTGCTTCAGGCCTACCGCTGCCTAGTAGACCAAAGCGTTTGGATAATTTTGGATAATGGATAATTTCAGGCTTTCTCACGACTTTTTCTAACTAATAACTTTAGTTATCACTCGTATTATTCCTCACTGACGATGTCACTACCACTGATTACTGTTAGCAGTCACTGCACCCTTAAAAACACTAGGATTCTCGGAGCCTTGTGTGCCCACGTCTGCACCCACGGACCCACGCGGTGTGTGTGTGTGTGTGTGTGTGTGTGTGTGTGTGTGTGTGTGTGTGTGTGTGTGTGTGTGTGTGTGTGTGTGTGTGTGTGTGTGTGTGTACTCACCTAATTGTACTCACCTAATTGTGGTTGCAGGGGTCGAGACTCAGCTCCTGGCCCCGCCTCTTCACTGATCGCTACTGGGTCCTCTCTCTCTCTGCTTCCTGAGCTTTGTCATACCTCTTCTTAAAACTATGTATGGTTCCTGCCTCCACTACTTCACTTACTAGGCTATTCCACTTGCTGACAACTCTATGACTGAAGAAATACTTCCTAACGTCCCTGTGACTCGTCTGAGTCTTCAGCTTCCAGTTGTGACCCCTTGTCCCTGTGTCCCCTCTCTGGAACATCCTATCTCTGTCCACCTTGTCTATTCCCCGCAGTATCTTGTATGTCGTTATCATGTCTCCCTTGACCCTTCTGTCCTCCAGTGTCGTCAGTCCGATTTCCCTTAACCTTTCCTCGTACGACATTCCCTTGAGCTCTGAGACTAGCCTTGTCGCAAACCTTTGTACTTTCTCTAACTTCTTGACGTGCTTGACCAGGTGTGGGTTCCAGACTGATGCTGCATACTCCAGTATGGGCCTAACATACACAGTGTACAGTGTCTTGAACGATTCCTTATTAAGGTATCGGAACACTATTCTCAGGTTTGCCAGGCGCCCGTATGCTGCAGCAGTTATTTGGTTGATGTGTGCCTCCGGTGATGTGTTCGGTGTTATGGTCACCCCAAGGTCTTTCTCTCTGAGTGAGGTCTGTAGTCTTTGTCCACCTAGCCTATACTGGCTGCGGTCTTCTTTGCCCCTCCCCAATCTTCATGACTTTGCATTTGGATGGATTGAATTTGAGAAGCCAGTTACTGGACCACATGTCCAGCCTGTCCAGGTCTCTTTGCAGTCCTGCCTCATCCTCATCCGATTTAATTCTTCTCATCAACTTCACGTCATCTGCAAACAGGGACACTTCAGAGTCTATTCCTTCCATCATGTCGTTAACATATATCAAAAATAGCACTGGTCCTAGAACTGACCCCTGTGGGACCCTGCTCGTAACAGGCGCCCACTGTGATACCTCTTCACGTACCATGACTCGTTGCTGCCTCCCTGTCAGGTATTCCCTTATCCATTGCAGTGCCCTCCCTTTTACATGTGCCTGATCCTCCAGCTTCTGCACTAATCTCTTGTGGGGAACTGTGTCAAAGGCCTTCCTGCAGTCTAGGAAAACGCAATCTACCCACCCCTCTCTCTCGTGTCTTACTTCTGTTACCTTGTCATAAAACTCCAGGAGGTTTGTGATACAAGATTTGCCTTCCATGAACCCATGCTGGTTTTCATTTATAATCTTGTTCCTTTCCAGGTGTTCGACCACTCTCCTCCTGATAATCTTCTTCATGACTTTGCACACAATACATGTCAGAGACACAGGTCTGTAGTTTAGTGCCTCGTTTCTGTTTCCTTTCTTAAATATGGGGACTACATTAGCTGTCTTCCATTTCTCAGGTAGTTGCCCAGTTTCAAGGGATGTGTTGAAGATTGTGGTTAGAGGCACACACAGCATCTCTGCTCCTTCTCTAAGGACCCATGGGGAGATGTTGTCCGGTCCCATTGCCTTTGAGGTGTCAAGGTCACTTAAGAGCTTCTTCACCTCCTCCTCAGTTGTTCGTATGTCATCCAACACTTGTTGGTATATTCCCTCTTGATGTTCCCTTCTGTGCTGTCTTCCCACAGCCCTTCCTGTCTCTACTGTAAAAACTTCCTTAAATCTCCTGTTCAGCTCCTCACATACCTCCTGATCATTTCTTGTGAGTTCTCCACCTTCTGTCCTTAATCTGATCACCTGGTCTTTGACTGTTGTCTTCCTCCTGATGTGGCTATACAACAGTTTTGGGTCAGTCTTGATTCTCGATGCTATGTCATTTTCATACTGTCGCTGGGCCTCCCTCCTTACCTGTGCATACTCATTCCTGGCTCTGCGACTGATCTCCCTATTTTCGTGTGTTCTCTGCCTTCTGTACTTTATCCATTCTCTATTGCACTTTGTTTTTGCCTCCTTACACCGTCGGGTAAACCAGGGGCTCGTTCCGGTCTTCCCGTTGTTACTGTTGCCCTTGGGAATAAACTTTTCCACTGCCTCCTTGCATTTTGTTGTTACATATTCCATCATTTCATTTACTGGCTTTCCTGCCAGTTCTCTATCCCACTGGACCTCCCGCAGGAAGTTCTTCAACCCTATGTAGTCCCCTCTTTTACAGTCAGGCTTTTCCCATTCAACTCCTGTTATTCTCTCCACTCGCAGCTCTACTATGTATTCAAAGCACAGAACCACGTGGTCGCTAGCTCCTAGGGGACTCTCATACTTGATGTCCTCAATGTCTGAGCTGCCCAGGGTGAACACAAGGTCCAATCTTACTGGTTCATCCTCCTCTCTCACTCTGGTAGTGTCCTTAACATGTTGGTGCATGAGGTTTTCCAGCACCACGTCCAACATCCTGGCTCTCCATGTTTCGGGACCCCCATGTGGCTCCAGGTTTTCCCAGTCGATCTCCCTGTGGTTGAAATCCTACATAACCAGCAACTTTGCTCTGTTGGAATGAGCTCTTCTTGCCACCTCAGCAAGTGTGTCCACCATTGCTCTGTTGCTCTCTTCATATTCCTCTCTTGGCCTCCTGCAGTTCTGTGGTGGATTATACATCACTGCAATGACCACTTTGTGTTCCCCAGACTGAAGTGTACCTGCTATGTAGTCTCTTTCTCCCGTCTCATCTATGCCTTCCATTTTCTCGAATTTCCATCTGTTTTTTACGAGCAGAGCAACCCCACCTGCCCCCCTGCCCCTTCTATCTTTCCTCATGATCTGGTATCCTGGTGGGAAGATTGCATCTGTTATTGTCTCCATGAGTTTTGTTTCTGTAACTGCTATGATGTCTGGGGACTTCTCATTGATTCTTTCTTGCCATTCCTCATGTTTATTCGTTAATCCATCTGCATTTGAATACCAAACCTTCAACTTCTGTTCTAATACTGTAACTGTGGTGCGGGGGGTGGAAACAGAGGGATCGGTGTGTGATGGTTGGTTTGGATTGTTCAGTTGCCTTGGGGGTGTCATGGCTGGAGTCCTTCTGCAGGTGTTTCTGGGGGGTGTGCTTGTCCTTCCATTTGATCCTGGGTTATTCTGCTCTCCTTTTTCATTTCCTCCCATTTCTCCTTTCGTTTTTGAACTCTCTCTTTCATCGTCTTCCTTTTGTCCTGTGTTCTGTCTCGATTGAGGTACACACTCTGGAACTCCTGCTTGCCTCTCAGCCGTGCTTTCTCCTGCAGGATCATGGTTCGGGTTGATTCTGCCTTGAAAATTACTTTGAGAGGCCGATTCCTTTTCTTTGTGAACCACCCAATTCTCCGAAAATTTGCCACCTGGGTCATGTCCCCCTCGCCTATCACCTTCATGATATCTTCAATCGCTTTTTTCTCCTCCTGCTTTCTTTCATCGTAAGTTTCCCCTTTAGCTTCGTCTAGCCCATAGACAAACACGGATCTCTCCCTTTCCACCTCCCACTGTGACTCCCATTGCATCCTCTGATGTGTTTTAGTTTCTTCCCATGGAGTGTTCCTTCCTTCAGTCCCTTCCCTAGTTATGGCCCGTATGCTTCTTGGTTTGTCCTTCCTGCTCACCTGTTCCTGGCCCCCACAGGTATCTGGTAAGGTCCTTGCACATGTCCTAGTTCCTTCAATGTGTGTGTGTGTGTGTGTGTGTGTGTGTGTGTGTGTGTGTGAGGTAGGTGACGTGTGTGTGTGTGTGTGTGTGTGTGTGTGTGTGTGTGTGTGTGTGTGTGTGTGTGTGTGTGTGTGTGTGTGTGTGTGTGTGTGTGTGTGTGTGAGGTAGGTAACTTGTGGAGTCTCAGTGCTCCTTGACTGACCACAACTTCTTGTGACCTGACCCCCACCCTCCTGGGAGTTGACCCCACCTACTTACAATGTTGCCCTTAAAAGCTTGTCCTGCCACCTACCTTATAGTAAGTTACTCGCCTTGTTCATTGAATTACCAATTGCTATTCCTTACTGAATACTTGAGTGCCTATTCTTTATTGTGCTATGAGAGACCATTCGCAATCAGCTTGGCGGTTAATTGGAACATGTAACCCCACACCCTCACAACCACTCATAGGTGAGTACAGTACTTGCAATGCAGCTGTAGCAGCCTGTAGATTGTCCAGCTCGATGTGACGTCCTGGCATAGATCCACCTCAATTTCTTCTTGTTAATAATGTACCCTATTCACTGTATTTCTCTCGCTGGACACACGATTGTTTCACTTTGTGTGTGTGTGTGTGTGTGTACTCACCTAATTGTGCTAAATTGTGGTTGCAGGGGTCGAGACTCAGCTCCTGGCCCCGCCTCTTCACTGATCGCTACTAGGTCCTCTCTCTCTCTGCTTCCTGAGGTTTGTCATACCTCATCTTAAAGCTATGTATGGTTTCTACCTCCACTACGTCACTTGCTAGGCTATTCCTCTCTGGAACATCTTGTCTCTGTCCACCTTATCTATTCCACGCAGTCTCTTGTATCTTGTTATCATGTCTCCCCTGACCCTTCTGTCCTCCAGTGTCGTCAGTCCAATTTCCCTCAACCTTTCTTCGTAGGACATTCCCCTGAGCTATGGAACTAGCCTTGTTGCAAACCTTTGTACTCTAACTTCTTGACATGCTTGACCAGGTGTGAGTTCCAAACTGGTGCTGCATACACCAGTATGGGCCTGACGTACACAGTGTACAGTGTCTTGAATGATTCCTTAATGACGTACCGGAACGCTATTCTCAGGTTTGCCAGACGCCCATATGTCGCAGCAGTTATTAGGTTAATGTGTGCTTATTCGACGTACTCGGTATTATACTCACCCCTAGATCTTTCTCATTGAGTGAGGTTTGCAGTCTTTGGCCTCTAAGTCTATATTTTGTCTGCGGTTTTCTCTGCCCTTCTCCAATCTTTGCATTTGGCTGGTTTAAATTCTAGGAGCCAGTTGCTGGACCATGCATCCAGCCTGTCCAGGTCTCTTTGTAGACCTGTCTGGTCCGCATCTGATTGAATTCTCCTCATTAACTTCACATTATCTGCAAACAGGGGCACTTCTGAGTCTATCCCTTCCGTCATGTCGTTCACATATACCAAGAATAGCACTGGTTCCAGGACTGACCCCTGTGGGACCCCACTTGTCACAGGCGCCCTCTGTGATACCTCATCACGGACCATGACTCGCTGTTGCCTCCCTGTTAGGTATTCTCTTATCCACTGCAGTGCCCTTCCTGTTATATGTGCCAGATCCTCTAGCTTCTGTACTGTGTCGAAGGCCTTCTTGCAGTCCAAGAAAATGAAGTCAACCCACCCCTCTCTCTCATTTCTTACTTCAGTTACCTTGTCATAAAACTCTAGTAGGTTTGTGACACAGGATTTGCCTTCCATGAATCCGTGCTGACTGTCGTTTATAATCTTGTTCTGTTCCAGGTGCTCCACCACTCTCCTCCTGATAATCTTCTCCATGATTTTGCATACTATACACTTCAGTGACACTGGTGTATAGTTTAGTGCTTCATTTCTATCTCCTTTCTTAAAGATGGGGACTACATTTGCCACCTTCCATACTTCAGGTAGTTGACAAGTTTCAAGGGAAGTGTTGAAAATTTTGGTTAGTGGCACACACACTGTCTCTGCTCCCTCTCTAAGGACCCATGGAGAGATGTCCGGTCCCACTGCCTTTGAGCTATCAAGGTCACTTAGGAGCTTCACCTCCTCCTCAGTTGTCTGTAATTCATCCAACACTTGTTGGTATATCCCTTGTTGATGAACCCCACCGTTTTGTCTTCCCAGTGTCCCTTCAGCCTCCACTGTAAATACTTCCTGAAATCTCATGTTGAGCTCCTCACATACTTCTTGGTCATTTCTTGTGAGCTCCCCAGTCTTTCCTCAGCCTGATTGCCTGGTCCTTGACTGTTGTCTTCCTCCTGATGTGGTTGTAAAACAATTTTGGGTTAGACTTGACTTTTGATACTATGTCGTTTTCATACTGCCGTTGGGCCTCCCTCCTTATCTGTGCATACTCGTTTCTGGCTCATCAACTAATCTCTTTATTTTCCTGAGTCCTTTGCCTTCTGTACTTTTTCCATTCTCTAGAGCACTTAGTTTTTACCTCCCTACACCTTCGGGTAAACCAAGGGCTCATTCTGTTCTTCCCATTATTTCTGTTGCCCTTGGGAACAAACCTTTCCTATGCCTCCTTGCATTTTGTTGTTACGTAGTCCATTTCGTTTACTGACTTTCCGACCAACTCTCCTTACCACTGAACCTCCTGCAGGAAAGTCCTCATACCTGTGTAGTCTCCCCTTTTATAGTTTGGCTTTGTGTGTGTGTGTGTGTGTGTGTGTGTGTGTGTGTGTGTGTGTGTGTGTGTGTGTGTGTGTGTGTGTGTGTGTGCATGTGTGTGTGTGTGTACTCACAAAATTGTACTCAATTGTGGTTGCAGAGGTCGAGACTCAGCTCCTGGCTCTGCCTCTTCACTGAGTGCTACTAGGACCTCTCTCTCCTTGCTCCATTAGCTTTATCATACCTCATCTTAAAGCTATGTATGGTTCCTGCCTCCACTGTGTGGGCGTGCGTGTGCTCACCTATTTGTGGTTACAGGGGTCGATCCACAGCTCTTGGCCCTGCCACTTACTGATCACTACTAGGTCCACTCTCTCCCTGCTCCATAAGCTTTATCGTACCTTTTCTTAAAGCTATGTATGGATCCTGCCTCCACCACATCACTCTCCAGATTATTCCACTTCCTGAAAACTCCACAACTGAAGAAATACTTCCTAACATAAATGTGACTCATCCGTGTTTTCAACTTCCAGTTGTGACCCCTAATGCTATGTCCCATCTCTGAAACATTCTTGTCATTTCCTCTTAGCATTTCATGTCATTATCATGTCCCCTCTAACTCTTCTGTCCTCCAGTGTTGTCAGGTTGATTTCCCTTAACCTCTCCTCGTAGGACATACCCCTTATCTCCGGGACTAGTCTTGTTGCAAACTTTTGCACTTTAATTTTTTGATGCACCTGACCAGGTGTGTGTTCCATACTGCTGCATACTCCAGTATGAATTTGGCGTCCACGGTGTACAGAGTATTGAACGATTCCTTGCTTAGGTGTCGAAACGCTATTCTTAGGTTTGCCAGGCGCCCATTTGCTGCAGCAGTTATTTGGTTGATGTTGCACCTCAGGAGATGTGCTCGGTATTGTACTCACCCCAAGATCCTTTTCCTTAAGTGAGGTATGAAGTCTTTGCCCTCCTAGCCTGTACTCTGTTTGCAGTCTTGTTTGCCCTTCCCCAATCTTCATGACTTTGCACTTGGTGGGGTTAAATTCCAGGAGCCAGTTGCTGGACCAGGTTTGCAGCCTATCCAGATCCCTTTGTATTCCTGCCTTATCTTCATCTGACTGAATTCTCTTCAGTACCTTCACATCATCTGCAAAGAGGGGCACTTCTAAATGAATCCCTTCTGCCATGTCGTTCACATATACCAGAAACAGCTGACCCCTGTGGAACCCCGCTCGTTACAGGTGCCCACTCTGACACCTTGTCACGTACCATGACTCGTTATTGCCTTCCTGTCGGGTATTCTCTGATCTACTGCAGTGCCTTTCCTGTTATACCTGCCTGATCCTCTAGCTTTTGCACTAATCTCTTGTGTGAAACTGTGTCGAAAGCCTTCTTAGTCCAAGAAAATGCAATCTATCCACCCCTTTCTCTCTCTCGTCTTGCTGCCGTCTTGTCGTAAAACTCCAGGTTTGTGACACAAGATATCCCTTCCCAGAAACCGCGCTGGTTGTCGTGCATTAGGTCATTCTTTTCTAGGTGCTCCACCACTCTTCTCCTGATAATCTTTTCCATGACTCTGCATACTATACAAGTTAGTGACACTGATCTGTAGTTTAATGTTGAGTGTCTGTCTTTCTTAAAAATTGACACTACACTAATTGTCTTCCACATCTCAAGTAGTTACCCTGTTTCGACAGATGTGTTGAAGATTGTTGTTAGTGGCACACACAGCACCTCTGCTCCCTCAAGACCCATAGAGAGATGATGTCCAGTCCCACCCCCTTTAAGATATCTAGTTCGCCTAGCAACCTCTTCACTTCCTTCTCGGTTGTGTACTGTGTCTAGCACTTGTTGTACCCCACCGCTCCAGCTTTCTAAAGTCCTTTCTGTCTCCAGTAAAAATATTTCCTTAAATCTCATGCTGAGCTCTTCACATACTTCTCAGTCATTTCATGTGATTTCCCCGCCTTCCTTTCTCAGCCTAATTACCCAGTCCTCGGCTGCTGTTTCCCTACTAATGTGGCTGTACAACAGCTTCAGGTCAGATGTGGCTTTCAATGCTATGTCACTTTTGTATTGCCACTGGGCCTCCTTCCTTATCTGTGAATATTCGTTTCTGACTCTGACTAATCTCCTTATTTTCCTGGGTCCTTTGCCTTCTATACTTTTTCCATTCTCTAGCAAACTTAGTTTTGGCCTCTCTACACCTTTGGGTGAACCAACGGCTCGTTCTGGTCTTCCCATTATTTCTGTTGCCCCTGAGTATAAACCTGTCCTCTGCCTCCTTGCATTTTGTCATCACGTATGCCATCATTTCAATTATTGATTTTCCTACCAGTTCTCCTCCCACTGAACTTCGTGCAGGAAATGCCTCATGCCTGTGTAGTCCCCTCTTTTGTAGTTTGGCTTCTCCTGTCCTGCTTCCCTCTCCACTCGTAACTCTATGTATTCGAAGTTCAGGACCACGTGGTCACTAGCTCTGAGGGGCCTTTCATATGTGATGTTCTTAATGCCTGAACTACTCAAAGTGAATATGTGGTCCAGTCTTCCTAGTTCATCTCCTCCTCTCTCTCTAGTAGTATTCCTAACGTGTTGATGCATCAGGTTTTCCAGTATCACCTCCATCATCTTAGCCCTCCACGTTTCTGGTCCCCTATGTGGCTTCAGGTTTTCCCAGTCAATTTCCTTGTGATTGAAGTCACCCACTACTAGTAACTTTTCCCTGCCCACATGGGCCCATCTTTCCATCTCAGCTAGTGTCTCAACCATTCATCTGTTGCTCTCATCATATTCATATCTTGGCCTCCTGCTATTCTGTGGTGGATTGTACATCACTGCAATCACCACCTTGGGACCCCCAGTCTGAAGTGTTCCTACTATGTAGTCCCTTGCTTCCCTTCTGTTCTCTCTTTCCAACTCCTCAAACCTCCATTGGCAGTGCAACTCCTCCACCCCCTCTATTCCTTCTATATTTCCTCAGGATCTGATATCCAGTTGGAAAGATGGCATCTGTTATCATTCCTGTGAGCTTGGTTTCCATGAGTGCTATGATGTCTGGTGATGCCTCTCTGATTCTTTCGTGCCACTCCTTGCACTCATTTGTTATTCCATCTGCTTTGATGTACCATACCTTCAGCTTCCTTTCCAACACTGTATTCTAGGGGTGTTTGTGTACTTGCCTAGTTGTGGTTGCAGGGGTCGATTCACAGCTCCTGGTCCCACCTCTTCGCTGGCTGCTATTAGGTCACTCTTCCCACTCCATGAGCTATATCATACCTCTTCTTAAAGAATGTATGGATCCTGCCCCCACTACATCACTTCCAAGACTATTCCACTTCCTGACAACTCTGTGATTAAAGAATTACTTCATAACATCACTGTGATTCATCTGAGTCTTCAACTTCCAACTGTGACCTGTTGTTGCTGTGTCCCATCTCTGGAACATTCCTTGTCGATTACTCTCAGTATTTTGTATGTCGTTATCATATCCCCCTCCTTCTCTCTCCTGTCCTCCATTGTCGTCAGGTCGATTTCTCTTAACCTCTCCTCATAGGACATACCCCTTAGCTCCAGGATTAGTCTAGTTGCAAACCTTTGCACTTTTAGTCTCTTTACGTGCTTGGCTAGGTGTGGGTTCCAAACTGGTGCTGCATATTGCAATATAGGCCTAATGTACACAGTGTACAGGGTCTTGAACGATTCCTTATTAAGATGTCGGAATGCTGTTAAGTTTGCTAGGCGCCCATAAGCTGCCACAGTTATTTGGTTGATGTCCGCCTCAGAAGATGTGCTCGGTGTTATACTCGCCCCAAGGTCCTTTTCCTTGAATGAGGTTTGTAGTCCCTGGCCCCCTAGACTGTACTCCGTCTGTGGTCTTCTTTGCCCTTCCCCAATCTTCATGACTATGCACTTGGTGGGGTTGAACTCCAGAAGCCAGTTACGGGACCAGGCCTGCAGCTTGTCCAGATCCCTTTGTAGTTCTGCCTGGTCCCCGTCCGACTGAATTCTCATCAACTTCACATCTGCAAACAGCGACAATTCGGAGCCGATTCCTTCCGTCATGTCGTTCACAAATACCAGAAACAGGACCGGCCCTAGGATTAACCCCTGTGGAACCCCGCTCGTCACAGGCGCCCACTCTGATGCCTGCGTGTGTGTGTGTGTGTGTGTGTGTGTGTGTGTGTGTGTGTACTCACCCATTTGTGGTTGCAGGGGTCGAGTCACAACTCCTTTGGGGGGGGAGGTACGTGCGTGTTGGTGTTAGTATTCCCATGTCAAGGTAACTCCAGTGCTGATTAAAGGATACTTAAGGGCTCCTGTAACTACCGAATGCATAAAAGAATATTTGAAGATATCCTCATCGGCCAACTTAAAATCTTCAAGCTCAGGTTAACAGATTATGTCACCTTAATTGAAAACCGTCCTGCGTGATGCAGCATAACATGACAGGAACACCATCCTCTGTGATGAAGCATGAAAGAAAAATCCTCTTTGCGATGAACTGAGATATAAAAAAAACCATCCTTCGTGATGAAGTATGACAGGAACCTCATTCTGTGTGACAGTATAACCATCCTGTGTGACGGAATATAACAGAAAAACGATCATGTTTAATGCCGTATGACAAGAAAACCCTCATAGGTGACAAAGTATGACAGGATAACCATCTCACGTGATGGAGTATGACAGCATAACTATCAGGAGTGCTGGAGTGCGACAGGATAATAATCCTGCGTGATGGGTGTTAGGCAAGCATAGGTCGTCTTCTAACCGAAGTAACCACTTTTGATAAAGTAGTCTGTGTTGATACGTTGGGAGGAGACGATACAGGTGTCGTTTAGAGACGATAGAGAACCACCCAGACATTAAGACAGACTTTGTCTCCAGTCTCAGGGTAGAGTGGTCCTGGAAAACACTTTACACAGGTTTAAGACAGTGATCACTGGGCACCTGCAAGCAGGTAATCAGTACAGTTGGCCACTGTTAAAAGATGGCACCAGGAGCTAAGATTCGACCCCGGCAAGGTCGCATAGGTGAGTGCAACTAGGTGAGCACTGACTAAAACTTGATAAATGTGCGAGTACTGAGTACAACTAGGTTTACCTGGAGATGGTTCCTGGGGTCAACACCTCTTCCCGAGGTCCAGTTCCAGACCAGGTGAATGATGGCCTGATCAACCAGGCTGCTGATGATAGCCTCACACGTCCAACATATTCGCAATAACACGACTGATCAGGAACTAATTTGAGCTCATCAAGTTTCCTCTTGAGTACATCTAAGGGGTTACTGGTTAATCCCCTTATGCATGAATGCAGGTGTTAATGAGTCTTGGGTCGTTTACACTTAATGAACTGTCTCTTAGTGTTTTCACTGCGTACCTACTTTTTACTGAAGGTCTGAAAAAGCCTCTTGCGTTCATAGGGAGGAATTTCGGTGTGCAAATGTGGGACCAATTCCAGTTGAACTTTTCTATAGAATTTTCTCGTCTACGTTCTGAGACGAGCAATTCAAGTGACTTCAAGTGTTCTCAATACTTTAGGTGTTTAATTAACTTATACAATTAGTGAAGGTTCTCTGTACATTCTCAAGATCTGCAAATTCACCTAAATTAAGGGGTGCTGTTAATGTACAGGAATATTTTAGCCTAGTGAGAAAGCAGAAGCATCTTCACTGGCTTATAATGTGTTGTTATGATGGTTCTGGGTATCCAACCCACAATTTTCCTTACAGTTGTGTCAGTGACACTGTTGTGATCATTGAAGGTGAGATCTTTTGACATTAGCACTCCTAAACCTCTCCTCATTGTCTTCATTGCAGAGTAGCTAAAATTTGTCTTCGTTGAAGACCTGGTTTACATCAGCCTGGAGATTTGCTGTGTCCTAAATTGACACCATTCTCATAAATTGGGACGACTACTGTGTCATCAGGAACAGAACATTTTACTGTTGCAGCCTCTGATTTTACTTTGCTCACTATTACTCTTTGCATTCTATTTGTCAGAAATTTAAAAATCCATCTGTCCACTTATCCATCTACTCCTTTTGCCAGTATTTTTGCGCTGTTACACAATGATCGCACTTGTCGAAGGCTTTTCAAAGACTGTACAATGTATATGCGTTTTGTCTGTCTTCCAATGTATCCAAGAACACGTAATTGTTCAGTAATTGTGAAAGACAAGAGTGACTTGCTCCAAACTCACGGTGCTCTCAGTTTTGAAGTTACTGTGAATCGAAGTTTATCAATTTTGCTTCTTAAAATTCTTCAAAGATTTTAACGTGGGAGATTAGTTCTATCGGTCTACAGATTTTTTGCGACTGTTTTGCTACCATCTTTGTGGCATGGGGCTACAACCATTATTTTTAACGACTGTGGAATATTTCCTGTATTTAGCCTCCATCGTCATGTTGTTTGTTGTTTGTCCGTCGATTCGACGAGGACCATCTAGTCATCCTGGGGTCGAAGTTGGTGGGTACGCAGATGACTTGTCAGGCCAATCCGCGCACTAAACGTTCTCTGGCAGTGTGGACAGGGAAGGGTGGCGGCATCGAGGGGTCTGATGGCTCTGGTCTTCCTCGCCTGCTTGCGCTGCTCAGCTAGTGAGATTCTGCTTGCCTCGCAGGATGTTGCCCCTTTCTGGACTACTGCTCGCCAGTCATTCCTGTCCTGAGCTATCAGCTCCCACATGGTGTGGTTGATGTTGAAAGCTTTCAGAGCAGTCTTAAGGGTGTCCTTGTAGTGCTTCTTTTGGCCTCCTTGAGAGCGCTTTCCATGCTGCAGTTCGCCAAACAAGAGTTTCTTTGGCAGCTGGTGGTCTGGCATGCGAGCAACGTGACCTGCCCAGCGAAGCTGTCTGCATTAGGATGGTGTAGATGCTAGGCAGGCCAGCTGTAGTCAGCACTTCTGTGTCTGGGATCTTATTTTGCCATTTGATGCCGAGAATTTTTCTAAGCCGTGTGGTGTGAAAGTGGTTCAACTTTCTGGCGTGACGTTTGTAGACAGTCCAGGTTTCGCAGCCATAGAGAAGTGTGGTGAGGACTATGGCTCTGTACACCTTGATCTTGGTGCTTGTGGTGATGCCTCTTCGGTTCCATACATTCTTGTGGAGCCTGCCGAAGGTGGCATTGGCTTTAGCAAGTCTGGCATTCACCTCATCATCGATGACAACGTTTCTGGAAAGGGTACTGCCGAGGTAGGTGAATTTGTCTACGGCGTTCAATCGCTGCCCGTTGATGGTGATGTTTGGCTCAACATACGTCTTTCCCGGAGCAGGCTGGTGCATCACTTTAGTCTTCGTTGTACTGATTGTCAGCCCGAAGTTGTTGCAGGCGTCAGAGAACTTGTCAACACTGTGCTGCATGGCGGCTTCTGAAGCAGCTGCATAGAACAATCAAGGCACATAATAGGGTCTTCTTGCAAATCTTGATGAATATGATGTTTCACGAGTCTGGGCCTGGGGTAGAGTGAATGGCCATGTTGGGGTAGAGTGCATGGCCATGCTGGGGTAGGGTGCATGGCCATGCTGGGGTAGAGTGCATGGCCATGCTGGGGTAGGGTACATGGCCATGCTGGGGTAGGGTACATGGCCATGCTGGGGTAGGGTACATGGCCATGCTGGGGTAGGGTACATGGCCATGCTGGGGTAGAGTGCATGGCTAAGCACTCTATGCACTGCAAAATTCTTGAACAATTCATTTACACTGTCAAACTTTGAACTTATTAATAATTCCTTAAATAACTCCTTCAATTTCAGTGGTGATTTTTTCCTCTGTCTCTCCTAGACTCTGATTCAGTGAGACTGAGCTCATGATTCAATAAGACTGAGCTCATGATTCAATAAGACTGAGCTCATGATTCAATAAGACTGAGCTCATGATTCAATAAGACTGAGCTCATGATTCGGTGAGAGTGAGCTCAAGGTTTACAATTCTCAAAACCCATGTTTATTTTCGTTTTTCAGATTGTCTGAAACTTTTGAGATCTGTGATTTATTTTGTCCGTAGTGGGAGCACCTCCCTCTTTCTAACTTGTATCTTCTCTCTCTCCGTTTTTAATGGTACGCGTCTTGCATATATCTCTAATACCACTGACTCACTTGAGACAGTGGTTCAAATCCACGTTACTCATAGTATCTACCCAGCAATTCACGATTTGAGTCCAGTAAAAAAATTTATTGTTAAAATTAAAGTTGTTAAATACACCCTGACGAGCGTTTCTGTTTTGCTGCTAAAGACCAGTGTGTGTATGAGGCAGGTCTGAAGTTTAGTTAGCGTGAGGTCACAGCTTGCTGTCTCCAACACCAGTGTGTGTATGAGGCAGGTCTGATGTTTAGTTAGCGTGAGGTCACAGCTTGCTGTCTCCAACACCAGTGTGTGTATGAGGCAGGTCTGATGTTTAGTTAGCGTGAGGTCACAGCTTGCTGTCTCGAACACCTTAATGTTCCCTACCATATCTTAATTATTTGTTCTTCCTGCTGTAAATGATGCTAGTTTGCGTTGTGCAGGTTGTGCTGTTCAATGTAATTTTGGGCTAGCATTCCACAGCCTCCTTTATGCAAAGGAGTTATGTGCGCACTTTTTAAGGCCTCTGGGATTACACCAAGATCTAAGCTTTTTCCCCACGCTAGTGGTATTTTGTACGTCTTTATAAATAAAAAACTCAACGAATCCGTTTCAGGTGCCGCATGAGTGGGCATACCTTACCTGTGATATACCTCTGAAGAGCTTCGAGAGTTTGACTACTCTCGGAGACCGGCCATGGTCCAGGCTCGTCTGGTGCTTGCCTGGTCAACCAGGCCCGCTGCCCCACATATCCATCACAGCCTGTTTGATATGGCACCTGGTGAAGATACTCGTCCAGTTTCCTCCAGAAGGCTTCTACACTTGTTCCAGCCGTGTTTCTCATATCTTCTGGTAAAATGTTGAATAGTCTTGGACTCCGAATGTTTATACAGTGTTCCCTTATTGACCCCACTGCACCCCTGCTCCTCACTGGGTTTATTTTACACTTCCTCCCATATCTCTCACTCCAGCAAGTTGTTATGGCAGTGTGCAGATTTGGGACCAAGCCCTCGAGTACTTTCCAGGTATATATTATGTATCTCTCTTTCTCCTTCGCTCCAGTGAGTACATGTTCAAGACTTGAAGGCGCTCCCAGTAATTTAGGTATTTTACTGGCTCAATGTGAGCCGTCAAGGATCTCTGTATTTGCTCTAGCTCTGATATTTCTCCTGCCCTGAACGGGGCCGTCAGCACTGAGCAATATTCTAAGTGAGGGAGCACTAACGATTTGAAGAGTGTCACCATCGGCATTATTTCCTTTGTTTTTGAAAGTTCTCAATACCCACCCCGTCATCTTCCTGGCTGTCGTGAGTTGTCTTGTTATGGTCTTTAAAAGGTCGGCTGACATAATTATTCCCAGGTCTTTTACGTGTTCCTTACGTTCTATTTGATGACCCTCTGTAGTTTTGTACATAGTGTTCCTTAAGAGTTCTTCATTCTTTCCATACCTAAGCAGCTGCAACTTATCACAACTGAACGTCATGTTGTTCTCCACTGCCCACTGGAAAACACTGCTTATGTCTTCATGTACTTTTTCAGTTCCTCTACTGTAGTGACTTTTATGCTTATTTTAGTGTCATCTGCAACTGATGATACAAAAGTGTGCCGGGTGTTTTTATCTATGCTATGAGGATGAGGAACAGCAAAGGTGCCAGGACAGTGCCTTGGTGCACTGAGCTTTTGACCTCGCTGATGCTGGATCTTGCCCTGTTCACTAATACTTTTTGTGTTGTGTGTGTTAGGAACCCGAAAATTCATCTGCCTACCTTCCCCGTAATGCCCATGGCCCTCATTTTGTACGCCATCACTCCATGAACGCATTTGTCAAGCACCTTTGTAAAATCTGTGTAAATCACATCTGCGTTTTGGTCGTCTTCCAACGCCTCCGTAATTCTGTCATAATGGTTCAACAGCTGTGACAGGCACGATGGTCCTGCTCTAAAACCATGCTGGTTCGGGTTATGCTGGTTGTGCTGCTCCATGAAATTTGTAATCTGCCGTCTCATCACTCTTTCGAAAATTTTTATGATGTGAGAAGTTAGGGCATGTTTCCTATTTTTTTCCGAAATCTGCAGGATTAGTGTTTATGTTAGTTATATGACTTGTTTAGCCTTCAGAGGTAATGAAAAACTTTGTATTCTCCACTACGCTGTCGTTTAGTGGATTGTCGAACACTGATTCGGAGCGATCTTATAAAAATTTCCTTAGTTCTTGTTCATTGTCAATGTATGAATCTCCTGGGATTAATGGTTCAAATCCACAGGTAGGTCTTAACTTGGATTTTGCATATGTGTAGAAATGGCTGAAGTTTCTTGCAAATATCCTGGGTGACTTTAGTTTTTTTGTACTTTTACCGTCTGATACGAAAGCTTAAGCTTTTGTTGCTACTCTGGTGGCTCTGGTGGTTAACGCTCTCGCTTCACACGGTGAGGGCCTGGGTTCGATTCCCAGCCAGAGTAGAAACATTGAATGTGTTTCTTTCCACCTGTTGTCTATGTTCCCCATCAGTAAAATGGGTACCTGGGTGTTAGTCGACTGGTGTGGGTCGCATCCTGGGACACTGACCTAAGGAGGCCTGGTCACAGACCGGGCCGCGGGGGCGTTGACCCCCGGAACTCTCTCCAGATAAACTCCAGATAAACTCAGCAATCTTTAAGATTATCTTTCCTTCGTTGTGGCACATTTTCTTCTGTACAGACCTAGCATGGTCCTGTGTACAGCTTTTCAAAGCACTTGCGAGGGTTTATGGTTCTCGTGACTTTCTCTGGGTATGTCTG